>NC_142941.1:25690723-25715723 GCF_046866305.1 Octopus bimaculoides | reverse complement strand
ATTCAGTTGGAAAAGTCCCAATGACTGAAACCGGTTCTAAATTTTTTTATGACATAATTATTTTAGCATTTTCTACCTTGACTTTTTTCCTTATATATATATATATATATATATATATATATATATATCAACTTACGATGAAATTAAACAAACAAAGTTTGTTTTAGAAGCGTTGAGATGAATTGAAAGATACAGAAATAAATTCTTTTTATTCTTAAACGCGTGATAATGCTAATAAATAGCGTGATCAGGATAAATTATCCATACGTTGCAGAAAAATACGTCACCGGCCAGCCATATATATACAATTGCAGCACACCATCTCAGGTCAAGTCACTTGCTATGCAAGTACTTTTCCGTAATATATATATATATATATATATATATATATATATATATATATATATACATACATACATACATACATACATACATACATACATATATATATATATATATATATATATATATATATATATATATATATATATATATATATGCCGCCTGGCCGACCGATTCGCGGAACACCTCCGAGACATCAACGTTGGCAATGACACCCCGGTGTCACGCCACTTCCGTTCTGCCGGCCACTCCTTGCAGCAACACCTGTCTGTGTTTAGATTGTCCATTCACAGGGGCCATCCGGACTCCCGTTTGTGCCGTGAACAGGGATTAATCATCTCTCTTCGCTCCTTTGCGCCACATGGGCTCAACTCCCCTCCCCTCTTCATCTAACCCCCTCCTCCTGTCTCTCTCCCCCACCCTCCCTCCTACCACCCATCTCTCCCCCTCCCCCACCTCCCCTCCTGCTCCGACTCCTACTTCTTTGTACGTCTCTTCACCTCTCTTCACTCCTACTTCTATTCACTCTTACTTCTCTTCCCACTTCTCTTCCTACTTCTCTTCACTCCAACTTCTCTTCCTACTTCTCTTCACTCCCACTTCTCTTCACCCCTACTCTTTCTCTCCTCTCTCTTACTCTTTCTCACTCTCTTCTCTCGTACTCCCCCTCTCTCACTCTTACTCTCTACACTCTTACTCTCTTACTCTCTCACCCTTACTCTCTCACTCTCTTCTCTCTTTCCCTCTCTCTCACTCTCTTTCTCTTCCTCTCTTTCTCCCCCCATACCCACCTTCCCCCTCTCTCAATACACCTTCCCTCTCTTATATCCACCCTCTCTCCTCTCTTCCTCTCTTTCTCTCACCTCCCATACCCATCTTCCCCCTCTCTTACATCCACCTTCCCCTTCCCCTTCATCGTCAACACCCCCTCATAAGCTCATCCCACCACACCCCAACACACTCCTACTCTACCTTCTCACTCCACCCCATCCAATTCCTTACACCTACCACCCACCCCTTCCCACAGACCCCTACCTCTACCCCACCCTCAGCCTAACCCACACTCCACCCATGCCTTCCCCACCTCCCAACACCCTCACATCACACCACACCAATACCCTCGCATCACACGACGCACACACTACAACTGACCAACTCCTTTCTCCCTTCCCCATTTTCACACTACATACGTCAAGATCACCAGCATTCTATCTCCCACACACAGCCCCTCGTTCTTCGATCACCGTTTGTTATCTCCCCCTTTTCTTAGCTCTCTTGAAAAAAGAATTTCTAACTTCCGGTCAGTCATTGTTATGATCAGCCATTATTATGATTGACCGTTGACTGAACACTATTCAATTTTTTTCTCCGTGTTTTTCTCCTTGTCTCCGTATTCTTTCTGTTGAAGAGCGTAGCTCGAAACGTCAAAGACTTTCCGTATTCCCGAGCGTCATACTAATACATCCTTTTGTTATTTACACCACCTGTCCTCGTGTGTTGTTGTTTTTTCGTATATTCTCCCATATATATATATATACAGGGTGCGTAAGGTATTTGAGGACATATGTTAATTTTACTATAGCAGCATATTTATCAACTAAATAATTTTCTATATTTCAGAATTATCAATGGCAGACCCTATAGTTACTCAAAAACTGAAGAGGCACGCAGCCATCGTGGCTATAATGGCTGAACATAGCAATTTAGAAATAGTACGATTTTAAAAGTCGCTAAATCCTTCGTCTACAAAATTCGCAATGGGTTAGAGTCTAAAAGCGGAAATGTATCGCCAGTATCAAACAAAACGTAAGAAACATTGTAGACACACTGATACTATTAGAACACCAGAATTTATACAACAGGTAAAGCAGATCATTGATGACAATCCCAGAAGATCCATGAGGTTGATTGTAAAAGAACACCATCTGTCAGAAGGAACAATCCGAAATGTTGTTCACAAAGACATGAGGTACAAATCTTATGCAATGAGTAAAGGTCATTTCATGTCAGAAACAGTGAAGGAAAATCGCTTAACCAGAGAAAGATGTCATTTGGTTCTTCTCAGAAGAGAAAAACTTCGGTCAAGATCAGAAAGTAAACAGAAGAAATGACAGATGGCTATGTACAGATCCTTCGGAAATTCCAAGAGTAATCCATACAAAATTTCCTGTAACTGTCATGGTTTTGGGGGTTGTTAACAATGAAAGACATGTGATGCCTCCTCACTTCTTTCCACAAGGTCTTCGAGTAAACTCTGCTGCCTACATAGATGTTATGAATACAGTGGTTAATCCATGAATCGATAATGTACACAACAGAAGACCTTATGTGTTTCAACAAGACTCATCACCATCACATAAGGCTACAGCAATGCAGGAATGGATGGCAGAAAATTTTCCTGACCACATAACTCCCAACATTTGGCCTCCTAGCTCCCCAGATCTCAATCCATTGGACTACTATGTATGGAGCATAGTTGAGAAAGAGGTTAATGAGCACCCCCATAACACTAAAGAATCTCTAAAAGCCTCCATAGTCAGAGTAATGTCCAATATGAACACAGACCACTTGATCCTAGCATGTAGGTGATTCAGACCTCGCACAGAAGCCATTACTGAAGCTGAAGGAGATTTTATTGAATAAAATGACAAAACAAAATGTTTATTCTTTTCCTCAAAACCTTTTTCAGTAAAAAGGCATTACTGTCTATTTCTAAGTCATTTTTGTGTAAGTATATAACTGTCCTCAAATACCTTATGCGCCCTGTATATATGAATGCGTATACAAGTATATATGCATATATGTTTCTTTCTATTAATAATCCATAAAAGTTATAGAGTAATACAAGGGCCAACGCACGAAACTAACTTTTTTTAACTTCTACTGATTATTAATAAAAAGCGTATATATACTCATGGTTTGAGTTCTATGTTTTTGTTTGCATTTCCAAACCTATGCACGTATGTATATGTTTCTGTAGGAATGTTTATTTGTCTATATGTAAGTATGTTAGTCTATCCATATCAAAGGCTGTATGTTTATTCAACCTATAACTGGGTCAAGGTGCCACATTAAATGTGCCGTAAACTCAAGGCGATTTCCCATTTTTTTCATACATTTTTTACATGTGAATGGATCAGCATCATCAGCTGAATGTAAACTGTTATGTAACATGAACATAGCAGAATCTTCAAACCAAATATGGCAATGTTCACATCGGTTGCCCGATGACATGTCTGATAATTGTTGCTGCTTGGTAGTGATGTTGATGTTGCTCTTGTTGGAAGTGTTGCTGTGGTACATGAGATCAAGGTAAGCAGTGGAGATAGTATAAGGTGAGAACTGCAGTCGGGGATCAAAATGTGATGTCATGTAGAATGGCCGGGTAAGTGAAGATGGAGCACCGAGGAGGTTATGTGTGTAAGTCATGTTATGAGGTTCTATCCCTTGTGATTCCCGTTTGATCAATGCCTTCAGGCTGTCTGAACTTCTTTTAAAAGGAGGGCATGGTATGTTACCTCCGATCACTGTTGGTTGGTAATTGTCGTCACAGGAGACTCTTGGTAGTAAGGACATGTTAAAGTGTTCTGATATATGTAACCTATTGTTGCGACTGCCCTTGAATAAGCTGGTCATCATCGCAGGGTCAGGCTGGTGAGATAGGGGTGATACTTCCATTTTTGGACGATTGCTATAATCTAGTTTCTTATTTTCAATTTTGCCACTGTCTCTACGCTCTTTACTTAAATCTTCAGCAATTATTTCTACTTCAAAGGATCTACTATCATCATTTACTTTAATCTGTTGCTCTTGATCATGACCAGGTGACAGTTTCATCTTCACTCTCCGACTTGGTTTGTCATTGCTGTTGTGGTCATCCCTGTCGTTATTGTTTAAACTTTTACTACCAAAAATTGACTTCAAAGCTTCTATTTCTGTATTATCATTGTTTTTACTGTTGTTGTTGTCATTGCTAGCAAGGTTGTCATTGTTATTGTTGTTGCTGCTGCTATTGTTATTACTACTCTCTGGTGGTATCTGAGACAGGCAGAACCTTGCACAACCTATCCACTTGCTTCCATGCAAGTTTGGCTTCTCATTTAAAGTTTCCTGTTCTAAATGCAAGCTGATTCCACTCTTTGGATTCACTATGTCAAGTCTCGGGTCAGCAATCATGGGATGAATACTGCCTCTGGTGCCTCTGCGCCCCCGTGCCGCCCGGATATTACCTTTAACGTCATGAAGTCTTTTGTGTCGATCCAACTCATCTGAAGTGGGAAAACCTTCTCCACAACACCTGCAAAGATGAATCTGATGGATCTCATGTGTGCGCAAGTGAGTGGCCAACAAATGGCAACTAGTAAATCGGGCGTTGCATAAACGGCACATATTTTTCTGTCGGTTGGGAGAGTGAACCTTCATGTGTTGTTTGAGATGGTCGGAACGTGTGAATCGTCGTCCACATAGGTTGCAAATGTATGGTCTCTCACCGCTGTGCACTCTAACATGTCGTTGTAATTTGGAAGGTGTACGATATGATTTGTTGCAGATTGCACAGTTCAAAGGTGCATTGCCTCGACTGTTGCCTCGACTGTGTTGTAGAACATGGAGCTGCATGTCTCTCACTGAGATGAACTGTTTAGCACAATAACGACACATGTAACTGGTAGCCATAGCCATCTGCTGTACAGGGTAACGACTGCTTGCATTTATTGACGGTACTCTTACACTCATCTCTTGACTCAGGTACCTACAAAATACAGAAATATACACACATATATATATAAATATTTACATATACACAAACACATGTATATACATAACGCATATGTATAGGGGAAATAACCAAAATTTCAATTAATTAAAAATTAATTAAGTGGATATGAAGAGCTGTGAGTTTGATCAAATGTGGATATTTTGTGGGATGTTAGTCTGGTAAAATATGCATATCAGATGATGCGTTAGTCTGTTCTACTGTGGGTATTAGATATTGAGTTAGCCTTATATAATGTAGGTATCAGTCTCATCTTGTTAATATAAGTATCAGGCTGATATCTGAACGTTCTGAGTTCAAATTCCGCCGAGGTCGACTTTGCTTTTCATCCTTTCGCAGCCGATGAAATAAGTACCTGTTGAACACTGGGTTCGATGTAATCAATTTATCTCCTCCTCTGAATTTGCTGGCCTTGTGCAAAATTTTAAAAACGCTAAGAGCTGGCAGAATTGTTAGCACGCCAGGCAAATGCTTAGCGGCATTTCGTCCGTCTTTATGAAATCAAATTCCGCCGAGGTTGACTTTGCCTTTCATCCTTTCTACCCTGCTCAGGAGGAGGCTGTGGCCTGATACAAGAAGAGAACTACTATAGAATAACAACAGTTGTACTAGGAAAGTACTTAGAACCGAAGAGTGGAAGACTACTGCATGTAGTAAAGCAACACGAGAAAAAGGGAGCCCTTTTCTCTATATTCAAAGACGCGACAAAATACAAAATAGAAACAAACTACACTGACACACTGATCTCAGATAACAACATAAAAGAAATGGTCAAAGCGGCAAAAAAACAACATGAAAACAGAATTACAAAAGATACTGAAGAAGGAATGGAGAGAAAAATCACTTCATGGCCAGTACCCTGTAAGACTTGACAGAGAAGAAGTAAGCCTAACAATCCTCAAAATCTCTGAACTAAAAGCTGAAACGGAAGGACTATTTCTCGCCGCAAAGACCAATACCATCTCGGGTTGCCCAGTTCTTGCCAAGTCTGAATATATATACAGACACGACAAGTAAGCAGTTATATCCACTGGACAATATGCCAACATTACAACATTAAAGCTGACGATAGATGGTATAAGCATGTGCCAAACAAGGCACAAGACAACGACTAGGCCACAATCATCTGGGATAGGCCGGTTCGAACCGACAAAGAAATAAAAGTTAATCGTCCAGACATAATAATCAAAGATTGGGAAAAAAAACACCTGCTTACTGATAGACATTGCAGTCCCTCCTAACCAAAATATTGTCCAAAAAGAAGTGGAAAAATTGTCAAAGTACAAAGGCCTCGAAATTGAAGTATTCAAGATGTGGGTATGAAGGCAAACCAATGCCAATATTAATTGGAGCATCGGGATTGATAAAAAACAAATGAACAAAAACGTAGAAGCTATACGTGGATCCTCAACACTACACACTATCCCCAAAATAGTCCTGCTAGGAACATTCCACATCCTACGCAAGACACTATCGATTCAATAATACAACCTAAACAAAACAACCAACCAACACAAGATGCACTCTATATAGCAAGTACCCAGTGAAATAAACTCCCACCAGCAAACCAGTAACCAATACATTACACACTCAACACAACACAAGCTGTACACAACAAAAGACTGCACCACACCTCAAGAGAAAAACAAAAATTAACACAATACAATAACGGGAAGAATTTGCACACTCCCAACAGCAGAAAAGAACACACAATGCTGCACACACCTTTGCAACACGAAGGTGTAGCAGGTGATGTAGTAGAAATTTCCCTCAGACTATCAGATGTTGAACAATTACATCAAAATAATAATAATCCTTTCTACTATAGGCACAAGGCCTGAATTTTTGTGGGGAGGGGGACAATCGATCACATCAACCCCAGTTCTGGACTGGTACTTAATTTATCCACTTCGAAAGGATGAAAGGCAAAGTCGACTCTGCCAGCTCGCCGCCTTTAATGATAATAAATAATAATAATAATAATAATAATAATAATAATAATAATAATAATAATAATAATAATAATAATAATAATAATAATAATAATAATAATAATAATAATAACAAAAACAACAACAATAGCAATAATAATAATGACTGAAAGTGTTATCATGTACATTGTTTTGTTTTGCTATAAATGATAGGCTACATCAAATATTCTGCTCAGTACCACAGATTTGCTTGTCAGTTGCTTAACCTTAGCTAGTTGAGCATGTCCCTTAGAGGCTGACGATATGTGCATCTCTGATCATGAGCAGACGTAGTGGGGGAGCATCATAGCCTTGTGCTGAGAAGAATTCTTTGGGGTTTGGATAATTCATCTTTGGAAACATGGGTATTTGTTCATCATCTTCAAAACAAACTTTATTCAGAGATCTTTTGAGCGTGATGGGTTTCTCGACCTGAACAAAATTCTAACTGGGCCCCAGCAGCAAGGTAATGCGCTGTTTCTCTTGATATGAGATCACTATGTCGCGCGCATATGGTTGTGATGCATGTGCCTGGTGTACCCTTATCAGACGGGTAGTCATGATGGGTATACTGGGCTTGATATATTTTACCCCGGTGTCACTTTGATGGTATACATTGCTCTCTCACTCAATAATAATAATGATATTAATAATAATAATAATAATAATAATAATAATAATAATAATAATAATAATAATAATAATAATAATAAGGTAGTGGCTGTCATTGCTTCTGATCTTAATTGATTGGAAGTGTTATCATGTACATTGTTTTGTCTTGGTATAAAAGATGGGCTACAGCAAATATTCTGCTTAATACCACAGATTTGCTTGTCAGTTATTTGTGCATCTCTGATTATGAGCAGAAGTAGTGGGGGAGCATCATAGCCATGTGTTGAGAGGAATTCTTTGGGGTTTGACTAATTCACCTTTGGAAACATGGGTGTTTTGCTCAACATCCTTAAACAAACCTTATTCAGAGACCTTTTGAGCAGGATGGGCTGCTCGACCTGAAGAAAATTCTAACTGGGCCCCACCTGCGAGGTCATGCGCTGTTTATCTTGATATGAGATCACCATGTCGCGCACATATGGTTATGATGCATGTGCCTGGTGTACCCTTATCAGACGGGTAGTCATGATGGGTATACTGGGTTTCGTATATTTTATCCCAGTGTCACTTTGATGGCATGCACTGCTCTCTCACTCAATAATAATAATAATAATAATAATAATAATAATAATAATAATAATAATAATAATAATAATAAATGACAAAGAGCTAGAAACACTACTACAGACAGTACACGGCTTTACCAAGGAAATAGATATGAAATTCGGATTAGAAAAATGTGCCAAAGCAACCCTGAAAAGAGGAAAATTAGTTAAAAGTAGCAATATAACACTAGATAAAGCCAATGAAATAAGAGAACTAGACAAAAGCCAACCATATAAATATTTAGGAGTCAATGAACTAGATATGATACAACATACACAAATGAAAGAAAAAATAAAGAAAGAGTACTATAGAGGAGTTAGATCAATACTAAAAACAGAGCTCAATGCTAAAAACAAGATAATGGGTATCAACACTTTAGCTGTCCCAGTTATAAGCTACAGCTACAACATCCTTAACTGGACACTAAACGAACTATCTAAAATAGACAAGAAAACAAGAAAAAATAATGACAGGATATAGGATGCACCACCCAAAATCTGACATAGAAAGGCTATATATACAACGCACAGAAGGTGGCAGGGGTCTTATAAGGCTGGAAAACTATTATAAAATAACCACCATAGGACTGCAAAAATACCTACTCCAGAAGCAAGGAAAACTAATACAAATAGCCACAAAACACGAGCAATACAAGAAGAAGAAGAAGAAGAAGAAGAAGAAGAAGAAGAAGAAGAAGAAGAAAAAGAAGAAGAAGAAGAAGAAGAAGAAGAAGAAGAAGAAGAAGAAGAAGAAGAAGAAGAAGAAGAAGAAGAAGAAGAAGAAGAAGAAGAAGAAGAAGAAGAAGAAGAAGAAGAAGAAGAAGAAGAAGAAGAAGAAACAACAAAAGCTATAAAACAAATGAAATCCAAACTAAAACTAGAACAGCAACAGATCATAATAAAACGATGGCAAGAAAAGCCCCTACATAGTAAATATTGGGCTAAACTAAATGCAAAAGAAATAGACAGAGAAAAATCCCAGCAATGGTTGAGAAGCTCAGGACTCAAAGCAGAGACTGAAGGATTTTTAATTGCTGCACAAGACCAAAGCCTCCCCACCAGAAATTACCAAAAACATACAATGAAAAGAAACATAACAAGTAACTGTAGAATATGTGGAGATGGACAAGAAACAATAAATCATATTATCTCTGGCTGCCAGGTCCTAGCTAAGAAGGAATATATTCACAGACACGACAGAACTGTGACCTATATACACTGGAAGCTATGCCAACACTATGGAATAACAACAGAAAAAGATGGTATAAGCACACGCCAGAAAAGGTCATAGAAAACGAGAAAGCAACCATACTCTGTGATATGCCAATACACACAGATAGAGAAATTAAATCCAATAGACCAGATATAGTTGTCAAAGATCATGAAGAAAAAAAAATGCTTTCTAATTGATGTATCAATACCAGCAGATGACAACGTTTCCCTAAAAGAAATGGAGAAACTTTCAAAATACAAAGACCTGGAAATAGAGGTAACTCGAATGTGGAATCTAAAAACAGAAACAATTCCTATCATAGTAGGTGCCTTAGGTATAATAAAAAAATATTCAGACAAATACATAACAAAAACACCAGGACTTACAAGTATATATAACATACAGAAAATTGCACTACTGGACAGTGCACACATCCTACGCAAAACACTTTCAATACGGTAACCATAAGAGCATCACAGAAAACCACAGCACATACCCAAGGCACACAGAGCTGCGCTCGGTAGTGAAGTGAAAGCACGTTATAAAAATAAAACTACTGAACAATAATAATAATAATAATAATAATAATAATAATAATAATAATAATAATAATAATAATAATAACAATAACAACAACATGGATGTGCTACAACGGGCTCCCTATTCAAAAACAAATCTAATCCACATAGGTGGAATGGGATAAAGGAACCTGTGGAAGACTTGAATGAAGCGGTCTTTTAACGAATATAATCACAAAAACATAATTTTACTGCCATACAAAGTAGTTTCTCCGGCATAACTACAGGTTTCTGCTCCCACGACTTTGAATAATCATAACTTTCAGAAAAATGGATATTTTTAAATGAAAGTTTCTACGAATATGTGTAGATTTCGAATATACAAAACTTTTTGGGAAAAGTAATTTAGGAGGGAGTGGGGGTGGAAATTTCGGAAAATTCACCGGAGTCCACTTCAATTCTTCTTAACTTTGAAGAAAATGGATATTTTTGTTAATGAAATCCTCTACAAATATACCTCGGACTATGTAGATTCCGAGGACATAGGAATTTTTTGGGAAAACAAGAGGGGGTTATTTTTGAGAACTGTTCTCCACTCGGGGGTGTTTTGGAACAAGTCGTCCATATTTGTTTCATTTTATCCATTTTGTGAATTTGTGCATCCGTAGATTTCTACCACACACACGCACACACACACACACACACACACACACACACACACACACACACACACACACACACACACACACGCACACACACACACACACAAACACACACACACAAACACACACACACGCACACACGCACCCCCCACACACTTGTAATCAAAAAGTTCAAGCAAGGAATTATTCCATTCAATACCATGCTTATTATAGAGATTTGCCTGTTTGTTGCTTCAAACGCACAAAACGGAAAAAATGAAACAAATATGGACGACTTGTTCCGAAACATCCCCGAGTGGGGAACAGTTCTCAAAAGTAACCCCAATTGTTTTCCCCCCAAATTCCTATGTCCTTGGAATCTACATAATCCGAGGTATATTTGTAGAGGATTTTATTAAAAAAATATCCATTTTCTTGAAAGTGAAGACGAATTGAAGTGGACACCGGTGAATTTTCTGAAATTCCCCACTCCACCCACTCTTAAAACACTTTTATTCCACCTGCAAATTTTGTATATTCGTAATCTACGTGATATAATACATAATCGTTGAAAATTTCATAAAAGTATATCCATTTTTCTGAAAATTATGGTCATCCAAAGTCGGGGTAGGGGCAGAAAATCTGTAGTTATGCCGTTTCTCCTATGCATGATGCCTCGGTGAAACGTGCGAAGCTCATACGCGAAATCAACACCGGGAAGTTTACAAATTATAAAATAGAAATGGAACAAAGCAGTAAGTACATAAATTGAGTAATTATGCATACACTCGAATGTCTACACAACCATATACACATTTTAATACCCATAGGACTACACATACATCCCAATGTTTACACAACTACGAAAAATTTGCAGGATACACATACACGCATATGAAAACATGTATCACAAACGAAGTAAAAACAAAACAAAACTATTTTTTTCTATTTTTCGAACTAACACAATTCTAACCAAAACCTGAAAGTATTTGGTAAAATCCATCTTGCACTTAAGGATATAATTTTAGCTAATGAGGTTGATATTACAGATCTCAACCACCTGTACTATGCATCCGCGAAAATCTCAACGATTCTAAGTTTAAAAACACCACCAAAAAATTATGCCCGGAGATAAACCTATCAAAAAAAAAAAAATACAGACGAATACAGATCTGTTAGCTTTAAGAAGCTACGTTACAAGCAATTTTTACATGCAGAAAACTCGGAGACGGTTTTGTCTCAAAAAATTAATCCTAAACAGACAGCTAATGATGTTGATATTACAGATCACAACCACCTTTACTATACATCCGCGAAAATCTCAACGATTCTACGTGGTGAAGAGATTAGAAAACGACAACATCCCCACAAAAATTCTACTCGGCAAGAGCGTATTCAACACCAAATTCAGCTACTTAGGTCTGACATAGAATGTTTAAAAACCTTAAGTTTGACAAGACTATCAAACCAACAAAAATCCGAAGATTAAAGAAAAATATAATATGAAAACCATATTTGACATCGATACCACCATAGAAACCATCAAGCAAAAGGTATGTGCTAAAGCTGCCCGCATAGCAAGGTATGAAAAGCGCGTTAGATTCTTCAAGAACAACATGTTCAAAAATAACCCCAAAAATGTTTACAGGAAGATAGGGAAAATACCAGTTACAGTAAAGTTTGTCCCATCAAAAGAAGTGCAAGAATTATAGAATAAAATTTGGGCAGAAGAAAAAACACACTTAGATTTCTTAGAAGAGCAAAAGTGGGAGGGTATCAAGGTAGAGGATGTAAGATCGGCTCTTAGGAAATCAAGCAAATGGAAGTCTCCTGGAAAGGATAAAATTCCTAACTTCTGGTTGAATGCCTTCCCAGAGAGTCATGAACTGCTAACAAAACTTTACAACAATGTTTTGCAACAACTTAGTATGATTCCCTCTTGGCTAGTTAATGGTGTAACATTCCTACTTCCAAAAAATGAAGAAACAAATGAACCACAAAATTATAAACCCATAACCTGCTTAACAACAATGTATAAAATGCTAACATCTGTCCTGGCTTAATATACCTCTAGTTTTTTAATAGAAAGTGGCATATTTCCTAATGAGCAAAAAGGATGTTAACGTGGTGCCTATGGTTGTAAAGATCAGCTACTCAACAATAAGATGATCTTGAAAGATTGTCACAAACGACATAAAAACTTGTCGATAGCCTGGGTGGACTATAGAAATGCTTTTGGAAGTCTACCACATAGCTGAATTAAAAAATGTCTGGAAATGTATAAAATAGCATCTACTCTGCGAAACTTCTTGTCTGTAAGTATGAGATCATGGAGAACCACACTGACTTTGAACAGTGACAATGAACCTTTTAATGCTGGAGATGTAAGAATTTCATGCGGCATTTTCCAGGGTGACTCTCTATCTTTTGTCTAGCTTTAATACCTCTCTCGAAATTGTTCAATGATGTACAATACGGTTATAAAATGTTTGATAAAAATATAAATCATCTTATTTACATGGGAAGGGGATGGAATAAAACATTCAGTAATGAGGGAAAGGATCAGAAGAGAATGTTATCGCAGGGTAAGGGCAATACTCAAGACAGAGCTGAATTCAAGAAGCAGGATCGAAGCGATCAATACTTTAGGCCATACCAGGAGTGACTTAAAGTTCCAATATCATTAACTAGTGAATTACTGAAATATGTAATCTTCACAGAAAAATACAAAAATTGTTGACAAGGCATAGAAAGAACCACCCTAAGGCAGATATAGAACGACTTTATCTGCCAAGAAAAGAGGGTGACCATGGACTTTTATAACCGGAATTAACAATGAAAATTGCCTCAATTGGCCTAGACACCTACCTGGAAAACTGTGATGACTGAATGTTAAAGTTTGTCTCAAAACAAGAAAGCATCATACTCAGTAACAAAACAGGTAAAGGAATATCTAAGTGAATTCAAATACAACAAATTCCAGAATTAGACGTACTAGAAACAAGAACAGCCTATGAAAACCCGTGCTAAAACTGTTGCCTTGGATATTCTTGATAAATGGCAAGAAAAATCACCTCTCAATGGCAAATACCTAAAGAGAACTAATAGGGCCGATGTTGACAAACCCTTACCCATCAATGGTTAGTGGCTTCTGGCTTAAAATCAGAATTAGAAGGGTTTATCATAGCAGCTCAAGATCAATGCCTACCTACAAGAAACTACCAGGCCAACATATTAAAGAACGACAGTAGCCCAACATGTCAAGTATGTCAACAACAAAATGAAACCATTGATCATGTTGTTTTCATGTGCAGACTTCTTGCGCCTACAGCGTATGTCAACAGGCATGATAGAGCAGCACAATATATTCACTAGGTAATTTGCAAAACCCGGACCTGCCCCATGATAAAAACTGGTGCGAACAAACCGCCTCCAGTGCTTGAAAAGGATCATATCTCACTCCTCTGGAACTGACAGAAAGGAAAATGCAAATAGGCCAGACTTTATATTGAAAGACTTCAGACAAAAATCATGCCTCCTCATTGATATGACTGTCCCAATCGAGATAAATGTATCTGTCAAGACCTATCATAAACTGAGCGAGTATAAAGATCTTGAAATAGAAATTGTCAAAATGTGCAACCTGAAGACTAAATACCTGTTGTCATAGGTACCCTAGGAATAATAGCAAAAAGAGCTGATTGCTACCTAGCGTAGATACCAGGAAACCCCAAAATGGCAGAAATTCAAAAGATAGTGCTCATGGGAACAGCCCATATCCTACGTAAAATACTGTCAGTGTAATCTCAAATTTTAAAGCAAAGTCATAATTTTCTTTTGTTTTCTTAAACAGCCTAGGCATAACAGCAGCATGAACTTCTAAATTGTTTCTTGAGGTCTCTGGGTGAGACTTGGAGCTAACTTCTACAAATACAAAGCAAAAGTAGTAGTAGTAGTAGTAGTAGTAGTAGTAGTAGTAGTAGTAGTAGTAGTAGTAGTAGTAGTAGTAATAATAATAATAATAATAATAATAATAATAATAATAATAATAATAATAATAACAGGATCGAAGCGATCAATGCTCTAGCCATACCAGTCGTGACTTACAGTTTCAACATTGTTAACTGGTCAATTACTGAAATATGTAATGTTGACAGAAAAATACAAAAACTGTTGACAATGCATAGAATGCACCACCCTAAGGCAGATATAGAACGTCTTTATCTGCCAAGAAAAGAGGGAGGTCGAGGACTTCTACAGCTGGCATTATCAATGAAGGTAGCCACAATTGGCCTAGACACCTATCTGAAAAACTCTGAGGACTGGATGCTAAAACTTGTCTTAAAATATGAAAGCAAGAAAGCATCTTACTCAGTAACAAAACAGGCAAAGGAATATCTAAGTGAATTCCAATTGCAACAAATTCAAGAATTAGACGAACTAGAAACACCTGCAGAAAAAGCTAAGCGCTTGAAAACCCGTGCTAAAATTGCTGCCTTAGCTATTATGACTGAAAAATGGCATGGAAAACCTCTCAATGGCAAATACCCAAAGAGAGCGAATAATGCAGATATTGACAAAGCCCTTACCCACCAATGGTTAATGGCCTCTGGCTTGAAATCAGAAACAGAGGGGTTTATCATAGCAGCCCAAGATCAATGCCTACCTACAAAGAACTACCAGGCCAACATATTAAAGAACGGCAGCTCCCCATTATGTCGCATATGCCAACCACAAAATGAGACCATCGATCATGCTGCCTCCATGTGCAGTCTGCTTGCGCCTACAGAGTATCTCAACAGGCATGATAGTGCTGCACAATATATTCACTGGGTAATATGCAAAAACCTGGACTTGCCCCATGATAAAAACTGGTGGGAACACAAACCACCCCCAGTACTTGAAAATGATCACATTGCACTCCTCTGGAACTTCACCATTCAAACTGACAGAAAGATAGACGCAAATAGGCCAGACATCATACTGAAAGACTTCAGACAAAAATCATGCCTCCTCATTGATATGACTGTCCCAATCGATATAAACGTATCTGTCAAGACCTACCAAAAACTGAGCAAATATAAAGATCTTGAAATAGAAATTAGCAAAATGTGGAATCTGAAGACGAAAACAATACCTATTGTCATAGGTGCCCTGGGAATGACAGCGAAACGGGCTGATTACCACCTAGCTCAGATACCAGGAAACCCCAAAATGGCTGAAGTTCAAAAGATAGTGCTCATGGGAACTGCCCATATCCTACGTAAAATACTGTCTATGTGATCTCAAATTTTAAAGCAAACACATAATTTTCTTATGGTTTCTTAAACATTCACTTGAACAAAACTGTACAAATCCAAATATATGGTACCCTAGGCATAACACCTACATGAACTTCTAACTTGTTGTCTCTTGAGGTCTCTGGGTGAGACTTGGATCCAACTTGTACAAATGCAAAACAAAAGTCAAACATAAAATAATAATAATAATAATATTAGGACTGCTATAACTCCTCTGGAAGGAATATGTAAATAAAAGAAGGTACACGAGATACCGAAATATCGTTCAGCAAATTTAATTATGGAACTCTTCTTTTTTAATAATAATAATAATAATAATAATAATAATAATAATAATTTGTCTTGCTATAAAAGATGGGATACAGCAAATATTCTACTCACTACCACAGTTGTTTGGTCTTAACCAGCTGAGCATGTCCCTTAGTGGCTGATCATGTGTTGAGGGGAATGTTTGGGGATTTGGATAATTCATCTCTGGAAACATGGGTATTTTGTTCATCATTCTTAAAATAGACCTTATTCAGGGACCTTTTGAGCGGGAGGGGCTACTCGACTAGAAGAATATTCTAACTGGGACCCAGCTGCAAGATCATGCGCTATTAATCTTGATATGACATCATCATGTGGCGCACATATGGTTGTGATGCATATGCCTGGTGTACCCTTATCAGATGGGTAGTCATGATGGATATATTGGGCTTCGTATATTTCATCCCAGCGTCACTTTGATGGCATGTACTGCTCTCTCACTCAATAATAATAATAATAATAATAATAATAATAATAATAATAATAATAATAATAATAATAATAATAATAATAATGATAATAATAATAATGATAAACGATGGCAAGAAAAGCCCCTTCTTGGCAAATACTGGGTTAAATTAAAGCAAAAGAAATAGACAAAGCAAAATCCCAACAATTGCTGACAAGCTCAGGACTCAAAGCAGAGACTGAAGGATTTTTAATTGCAGCACAAGACCAAAGCCAGAAATTACGAAAAACAACAAGTAACTGCAGAATATGTGGAGATGGTCAAGAAACAATATACCAGTCCTGGCTAAGAAGGAATATATTCACAGACACCATAGTGTTGGGATTTACATAAACTGGAAGCTATGCCAACACTATGAAATAACAACAGAAAAAAAGATGGTATAGGCACACGCCAGAAAAGGTCACAGAAATTCGAAAGCACCCATACTATGGGATATGCCAATACACACAGATAAAGAAATTAAGGCCACTAGGTCGGATGTAGTTGTCAGAGATCATCAAATGCTTTCTAATCGATGTATCAATACCAACAGATGACAACGTTTCTCTAAAAGAAATGGAGAAACTTTCAAAATACAAAGACTTGGAAATACAGGTAACTCGAATGTAGAGTAGACTGATGCATACATGTGAGTGATAGCTGAAAGGAAGGTAGCGTTCGTTTTTCAGTATTTTCAGGGTAGATTGATATATACATCGAAA
Organism: Octopus bimaculoides; assembly: GCF_046866305.1. Classification (NCBI taxonomy): domain Eukaryota; kingdom Metazoa; phylum Mollusca; class Cephalopoda; order Octopoda; family Octopodidae; genus Octopus; species Octopus bimaculoides. The sequence continues at coordinate 25,698,266 of NC_142941.1, read as the reverse complement.
GAAAAGTAGATACATAGATACATAGACACATTGTTAAATCAAAGACAAATAACTACTGCAAATATTCCCTTTTTATTACTACACGAGGATAAAACTTAAAGCATAAATGACTGAGTACTCCACAGACATGAAAACCATTAACGTAGTTCTCAAGGAGATTCAGCCTTACACAGAATGTGACAAAGCTAGCTCCTTTGAATTACAGCTACAACTCATTTTGGCCAGCTGAGTGCCTAGAGCAAGATAAACCTTCAAGTGGTTGGATGAAAGCGAAAAAAGATCCTATACAGGAGCAGGAAAATCTTTTTAGTCGTTAGAGTCACTATGGGAGTTAATCCGGTCCTACCAGCGGCATTTGTGGGTCTCACAGATCTAGAGGCCAAGCCCCAAGATAAACACCGATGTGCAAGCTGTTATTATCAAACTAAGCGTGAGTCGAGGGCGAAGTCACTCCACGACGGAATAACAATTATTTCGTCTTAGCTTTCACTACTTATACTAAACACATGACATTTTTGCCTTACGATATGGAACATTTCTTTTTCTTTCACTATTTAAAAAAAATTGCACTCTGTCGGTTACGACGACGAGGCTCTTGTTTATCTGATCAACAGAACAGTCTGCTCGTAAAATTAATGCACAAGTGACTGAGTACTCCACAGACATGCATACCATTAACGTAGTTCTCAGAGATATGCAGCCGCACACAGAATGTGACAAGACTGGCCCCTTTGAATTACAGCCAGAACTCATTTTTGCCAGCTGAGTGGACTGTAGCAAGGTAAAGTAGAGTGCCTTGCTCAAGAACACAGCACGCAGCGGGGATCGTACTTATGACCTTACAGTCGTGGCCGAATACCCTGACAACTGAACCATGACCTTCACTCTCTTAACCGTAGAGAAAAGGAGTGAAGTGATAGAGACAGGGAAAGAAGAGCCTCGGTCATTTAAAATGACAATTAGACTGAAATACGATCGATCTTTTCTAGCTTATTTACTTTTAACAATGAAGAAGAGGGAAAGAGATTTAGGAATGAATAGAGGGAATGTTTTCCAGATGGGAATAGAGGGACTGTCGTCCCCCACCACCGGTACTTATTCACCTTGTTTGATAGTTCTTTATGTCTTTTAGTTGGGTGGGGAAGACCATATTATTTTTCAGGCGCATTTAACATTTTCTTCACAAATTACAAACAAGCCCCACTCCCTTCCATTTTTTTTTGTCATACAAAAACTAATGTAAATTTTGAACGGGGTATAACTGTGAAAAGAGCCCAGAAAAATGAGTAATACCCCCTACAAAATGGGTGGGGGAGAAAATTTGCCAACAAGTGGCTACACGAAATTCAACCCTATACTTTAAAGAGTGTCTTCTACTATAGCCTCGGACCGATCAAAGCCTTGTGCGTGGATTTGGTAGACTGAAACTAAAGAACGCCCGTCGTATATATATATATATATATATATATATATATATATATATATATATATATATATATATTGCTCACAGGGGGTTAAACATAGAGAGGACAAACAAAGGGATTAAGTCGATTACATCGACCCAGTGCGTAACTGGTACTTTTTAAATCGACCCCGAAAGGATGAAAGGCAATACCGCTAAGCATTTCGCCCGGCGTGCTAACGATCCTGCCAGCTCGCCGCCTTAAATATATGTGTGTGTGTGTGTGTGTGTGTGTGTGTGTGTGTGTGTGTGTGTGTGTGTGTGTGTGTGTGTGTGTGTGTGTGTGTGTGTATTTGTGTCAGAGTTTGTCCTCCCACCACCATCACTTGACAACCGATGTTGGTGTGTTTGCATTCACTTAGCTGTTCGACAGAAGAAACTGATTGAATAAGCACAATCTTATAGGGAATAAGTCCAGGGGTCGATTTCTTCGACTAAAGGGTGGTGCTCCAGCATGGCCACCGTCAAATGACTGAAACAAGTAAAACAATACCAGAAGACCATTCCGTACCACTAAGCCAAGAATATGTAGGATGTATTTTATGGCCAAATAGTAATTCTTTTTACGTTTGCATAGCTGCGATATTTTGGTTAGATTATCAATTATCGGTTTTATACTTCTTTCTTTATTCTGTAACTGTCACAATATAGAAAGAGTTCTCATGGCACCAGCACACAATTTACAGATGCTTACATTTTTCATGTTTTCTGTGAAGTTTTCACGAGTCCAGCTTGTTATTATTATTATTATTATTATTTATTTTAGCCCTTGTGGCCAATAAAACTATTAAAACGGCGAGCTGGCAGAATCATTAGCACGCCAGGCGAAATGCTTAGCGGTATTTCGTCCGTCGTTACATTCTGAGTTCAAATACCATCGAGGTTGACTTTGCCTTTCATCCTTTCGGGGTCGATAAATTAAGTATCAGTTACGTACTAGGGTCAATGTAATCGACTTCATCCCTTCCCCCAAATCTGAGGCCTTGTGCTTCCATTATCATTATTATTATTATTATTATTATTCAGTAGTTTTATTTTTATAACGTGCTTTCACTTCACTACCGAGCGCAGCTCTGTGCGCCTTGGGTATGTGCTGTGGTTTGCTGTGGTGCTCTTATGTTTACTGTATTGAAAGTGTTTTGCGTAGAATGTGTGCAGTACCCAGTAGTGCAATTTTCTGTATGTTATATATATTTGTAAGTCCTGGTGTTTTTGTTATGTATTTGTCTGAATATTTTTTTATTATACCTAAGGCACCTACTATGATAGGAATTGTTTCTGTTTTTAGATTCCACATTCGAGTTATCTCTATTTCCAGGTCTTTGTATTTTGAAAGTTTTTCCATTTCTTTTAGAGAAACGTTGTCATCTGCTGGTATTGAAACATCAATTAGAAGGCATTTTTTTCCTTCATGATCTTTGACAACTATATCTGGTCTATTTGCCTTAATTTCTCTATCTGTGTGTATTGGCATATCCCAGAGTATGGTTGCTTTCTCGTTTTCTGTGACCTTTTCTGGCGTGTGTTTATACCATCTTTTTTCTGTTGCTATTCCATAATGTTGGCATAGCTTCCAGTGTATATAGGTCCCAGCTCTGTCGTGTCTGTGAATATATTCCTTCTTAGCCAGGACTGGGCAGCCAGAGATAATATGATTTATTGTTTCTTGTCGATCTCCACATATTCTACAGTTACTTGTTATATTTCTTTTCATTATGTGTTTTTCGTAATTTCTGGTGGGGAGGCTTTGGTCTTGTGCAGCAATTAAAAATCCTTCAGTCTCTGCTTTGAGTCCTGAGCTTCTCAGCCATCGCTGGGATTTTTCTCTGTCTATTTCTTTCGCATTTAGTTTAGCCCAGTATTTACCATGTAGGGGCTTTTCTTGCCATCGTTTTATCATGGTCCGTTGCTGTTCTAGTTTTAGTTTGGATTTCATTTGTTTTATAGCTTTTGTTGTTTCTTCTTCTTCTTCTTCTTCGTATTTGTTAGGTAGATTGATTTCTTGTTTGTATTTGTCAGCTTCCTTAAATACTGAAAACAGTTTTTTGTTTTGCTCGTGTTTTGTGGCTATTTGTATTAGTTTCCCTTGCTTCTGGAGTAGGTATTTTTGCAGTCCTATGGTGGTTATTTTATAATAGTTTTCTAGCTGTATAAGACCCCTGCCACCTTCTGTGCGTTGTATATATAGCCTTTCTATGTCAGATTTTGGGTGGTGCATCCTATATCCTGTCATTATTTTTCTTGTTTTCCTGTCTATTTTACATAGTTCGTTTAGTGTCCAGTTAAGGATGTTGTAGCTGTAGCTTATAACTGGGACAGCTAAAGTGTTGATACCCATTATCTTGTTTTTAGCATTGAGCTCTGTTTTTAGTATTGATCTAACTCGTCTATAGTACTCTTTCTTTATTTTTTCTTTCATTTGTGTATGTTGTATCCTATCTAGTTCATTGACTCCTAAATACTTATATGGTTGGCTTTCGTCTAGTTCTCTTATTTCATTGGCTTTATCTAGTGTTATATTGCTACTTTTAACTAATTTTCCTCTTTTCAGGGTTGCTTTGGCACATTTTTCTAATCCGAATTTCATTTCTATTTCCTTGGTAAAGCCGTGTACTGTCTGTAGTAGTGTTTCTAGCTCTTTGTCGTTTTTTGCATATAATTTTAGGTCATCCATATATAGAAGGTGGCTGACTGTTTTTCCATAGCATTTGTAACCGCATCCAGTTCTATTTAGCAATTCTGTTAGAGGTGTGAGTGCCAGGCAGAACAGGAGTGGAGAGAGCGTGTCTCCCTGGAATATTCCTCTTCTAATGGGGATGGCTTTCGTTTTCACAAGTCCCTCTTTTGTTTGGAGCTGTAGCACTGTCTGCCATTTGTTCATTGAGTGCTCTATGTATTTTATGATAATTGGTGCCACCTTGTTTATGGCTAGTGTTTCCAGAATCCACGTGTGGGGAACACTGTCGAAAGCCTTTTGGTAGTCCACCCAGGCCATTATTATTATTATTATTATTATTATTATTATTGTTATTATTATTATTATTATTATTATTTTATGTTTGACTTTTGTTTTGCATTTGTACAAGTTGGATCCAAGTCTCACCCAGAGACCTCAAGAGACAACAAGTTAGAAGTTCATGTAGGTGTTATGCCTAGGGTGCCATATATTTGGATTTGTACAGTTTTGTTCAAGTGAATGTTTAAGAAACCATAAGAAAATTATGTGTTTGCTTTAAAATTTGAGATCACATAGACAGTATTTTACGTAGGATATGGGCAGTTCCCATGAGCACTATCTTTTGAACTTCAGCCATTTTGGAGTTTCCTGGAATCTGATCTAGGTAGTAATCAGCCCGTTTCGCTGTCATTCCCAGGGCACCTATGACAATAGGTATTGTTTTCGTCTTCAGATTCCACATTTTGCTAATTTCTATTTCAAGATCTTTATATTTGCTCAGTTTTTGGTAGGTCATGACAGATACGTTTATATCGATTGGGACAGTCATATCAATGAGGAGGCATGATTTTTGTCTGAAGTCTTTCAGTATGATGTACAAATGCAAAACAAAAGTCAAACATAAAATAATAATAATAATGGTAATAATAAAAATAATAATAATATTTATAGGATTGAGGTAACTCCTCCAGAAGGTATAGAAGCAAAAAAAAAAAAAAGAAGAGTGCTATCGTCAAGTGAACGATATTTCGACACGAGATGTCAAAATATCGTTCACTTGATAATGGTACTCTTCTTGTTTTTCCGATTATTATTATTATTATTATTATTATTATTATTCTTTTACTCTTTTACTTGTTTCAGTCTTTCGACTGTGGCCATGCTGGAGCACCGCCTTTTAGTCGAGCAAATCGACCCCAGGACTTATTCTTTAGAAGCCTAGTACTTATTCTATCGATCTCTTTTGCCGAACCGCTAAGTTACGGGGACATAAACACACCAGCATCGGTTGTCAAGCGATGTTGGGGGGACAAACACACACATACAAACATACACACACACATACATATATATACATATATACGACGGGCTTCTTTCAGTTTCCGTCTACCAAATCCACTCACAAGGCTTTGGTCGGCCCGAGGCTATAGTAAAAGGCACTTGCCCAAGGTGCCACGCAATGGGAATGAACCCGGAACCATGTGGCTGGTAAGCAAGCTACTTTATCTCATTAGCGATTTGCCATGAAGGCATTACAAAGAGGGGACGAACAAGAACAGACAAACATAAGGGAGAGTAGCTTAAACGTTTTTTTTTACAAAAATAATATGATTAAAAATTAGTGTAAAAATTAGACACAAGAATCATTGCGTTTTGCAATGAGGCAGCTAGAAGGAAGGCACCTGACCATCCTGGTAGAACCATTGCTTCCCAAATTGACCTAACTTACTCGGTGTCAATCGCACTCAGCTTGAGCTCCACAGACTTCCATCTTTTCGTAAACATATCCCGTGACAGGCACTTCCTCTTCAGCCTGATCTTACTACTGAGGTGGTAACTAAAAAAGTTAACCAACCCCTGGCCGGAGACAAAGGTACCTGTCACTATACCTTTCACACGTGTCTTCCATACTGTTTCTTTCAGTATGGCTACTACGCAGAAAAAACAGGCTTTCCTTTCCCTGTTAAGGAAAGGAGGTGGTACAGTCTCGATGATAGACTCAGCTGATAGCTGTACTCTTCCTATCACTGACAACAGTTGTTCAGCAAAAGCTATCAGTCCCGACAACTCCGAACACTCCACGAATGCGTGCAAGACGGTTTCCCTATCTTGCTCACATCTCGGGCATGTCGGCAAGACGGCACTTCCGTGCCTTGACAGCTTGTCGCGAACAGGTAACGCCGCTCGGAAACATTGCCAAGCCAGGGATTTCTGGTAATTATCCAGATACCCCGGCCCGAACGTTCTCCTAAACAGGCTGACCAACTGACTTTCATTGTAGCCCAGGGTGTCCCCCATCCTGCGCCTATTATGTAATTTGTTCTTTGCTAATTTTTGGTCCATCAACTTTTTTGAGATCTTCAATTACTAATTAGCATACTATAGAACCTTGTTCAGTGGAAGCTAACAAGTAACCACTATATGTGACCGGGCTGTATGCTAGTTATTACTACCTTTGTAGTCCAGCTGATGAGACAAGATTAACATGTACATGTTAATTGTGTTTGAGTTTATCGGTTTTACTGGCAATTTTTCATATATATGTATATATATATATATATATATATATATATATATATATATATATATATATATATATATATATATATTGTTGTTGTACTTGGGGATGGTCATATTGCCAGTTTAGCCAATAAAAACACACGCACTGTATATTTGGTGTTAATTTGCTTCAGCTTTATATTACATTAATCTTAATCTTATTTCGGCCAGCAGAGTTCTTTCGTCACACTTCTGTGACCTCATCAGTGGTCCTTTGTTTCCTTCTTTCTTATGTGTGTCTCATATATATATATATATATATATATATATATATATATATATATATATATATATAAGATAAATTAAATATAGAGATATTCTATTGACATTCAATAATTTATTTATATTACAATATTACATTAAATGATATGAATTTAATGCATAAATTAATATATAAATCATTATAAAAGCCGTAAAAGTCCAACAAATTGTTTCAACTTATATATGTATTTTCTGATATACATAATCACAGTTCAATTATATATTAGTCACTTCACGGTCAATTCGGTTCAGAAAGACGAAATCCCGCCTGGAAAGGACGGTTGGTGCTACAGATCATGATGGGAGGGATAACTTCCCTTGGCAAACAGGACACAGTAGTGTGTCGATAAGCCAGCTGGAGGAGATGTCCTCCTGGGGCTAAAAGCAACAGTAACATCCACCCCTAGGGGTCAGCCACACTTAAGTGGCAATATACTACACTTTATCGTGCAGTTACTGTTAATACTTCATTTAGAGAATTAACATTGCTTATATATATATATATATATATATATATATATATATATATATATATATATATATATATATATATACTAGCAGTATAACTCGACGTTGTCCGGGTG
>NC_142941.1:25580723-25685723 GCF_046866305.1 Octopus bimaculoides | reverse complement strand
CACTCACCGTGGAGTACTCCTGCAACAACGACTCCCTTTCGGAATCAAGTCAGCACCTGGTTACTTTCAGGAGATCATGAAAAACCTGACCCATGATCTACCTGGAGTGGCCGTCTTCCAGGATGACATGCACGTCAGTGGGAAAGATGCAAACAGTCACTTAAACAACCTAAAGTGTCTGCTCACACGTCTAAGCGACAATGGACTCAGATGTCGCCGTGAAAAGTGCCAGTTTGCACTACCCAGTGTAGAATACCTTGGACACATTTTGTCGACTGAAGGGATCACTAAGGGATCCAAAGTCGAAGCAGTCTGAAAGATGCCATCTCCAACGAACGAATCAAGCTTGAAATCTTTCCTAGGTTCAGTTCAGTTTTATGGAAAGTTTATCCCAAACCTAGCCAGTATAGCAGAGCCACTCTATTGCCTTACGAAAAAGTCAACTATTTGGAAGTGGGGAGATTAGGAACAGTCAGCTTTTGATCACTTGAAAAATGTACTTTCATTAAGTCAAGTTCTGATACACTTCGATCCAAACAAAACTTTGGGACTGGCTTGTGACGCATCAAACGTTGGTATTGGAGCAGTCCTGTTTCACCGCTATCCTGATGGAAGCGAGCGCCCAATAGCCAATATGTCCAAGACTCTTACTTCTGCACAGCGTAACTCCAGTCAAATTCAAAAGGAAGCCCTAGCTATCATATTTGGCTTGCAGAAGTTTTACCAATATTTGTACGGTCGTAAATTCATACTCGTGACTGACCACAAGCCACTGACATCACTATTCAGTCCGAGGAAAGGGACGCCACTTCTCACTGCTAACAGACTAGCACGATGGGCCCTGTGGCTGAACCAGTTTGACTACACCATTGAATATCGGAAATCAGCAGATCATGGCAATGCTGATGCCCTCAGTCGCTTGCCATTCGGTGATGACAACGACTTTGACAGAAAGGAAAATGGTGAAGACATAGACATGGTGTGTGCCATCAAAGCTCTTAGTATTCAAGTCCAACCTGTGGATGCTAATCTCCTCCGTCAAGAGTCAGGGAAAGATCCAGTGATATCTACAGTGATGCGCTACGTCCGTGAAGGCTGGCCACCAAAGAACATGGAGGTCAATGACGAAGTCAACAAGTTCCGTAAGTTATCAAACTCACTTAGTATCTGTCATGGATGCCTTATACATGGATCTAGAGTTGTGATTCCACATAGCTTGCAGCCAAAGATCCTCAATCTTCTGCATCTTGGACATTTTGGCATGGAACGCATGAAACAACTAGCAAGAACTGCTGTTTATTGGCCTGGTATCGATGCTGCTATAGAGATAGCCAGTCGACGATGTGATTCATGTAACGAACATCAAAGGCAGCCATCTAAGCCTCCAGTTCACCCATGGATGTTACCAGAAAAGCCGTGGAGCCGCTTACATCTGGACCATGCAATAAATTTTATGGGTAGAGATTGGCTGGTGATCACAGATGCTTATTCCAAGTACCCATGCATTCATCCTACTTCCTCCACGTCCTCCAAAGCCACTTTGAATCTGCTTGAGGAAGACTTTGCGCACTTCGGATTTCCTCACACACTGGTCACCGATAATGCACCAACTTTTACGTCTGAGGAGTTCCAGAGCTGGTGCAAAGAACGCGGGATCACACACCTGACAGGGGCACCTTACCACCCAGCTACCAACGGAGCAGCGGAACGTTTGGTGCAGACCTTCAAACAAGCTCTGAGGAAGTCTTCTCTTCCGCCAACACGAGCACTTCAAGAATTCTTGATGCAGTACCGGAGAACACCAACATCCTGTGGATTCTCTCCAAGTGAACTTTTGAATAACCGGCAGATACGAACAAGGATTGATTCTCTGCTGCCATCGCCAACACACATTGCTCAAGGCAAACAGTCTAAGGAAGCACATAAATCTCAGGTGACTCCAAGCTCGGCTGATGTCGCTAAAGTTACCAGGCAGTACAAGGCCGGAGATCCTGTGTATGCACTATACTATGGACCTCGCCGAGACAAAGATCCCCGATGGGTACCAGCAATCATTAAGAAGTCATTGGGTACTCGCTGCTTTAACGTGAAGGTCATACCTCATGGCCCGATGTGGAGACGACACTGGGAACAGCTGCGACCGCGGTACACAACTGAGGAAGACAATGAACCTGGTGATGCAGAAAACACTGTATTTGAATTTGCAACAGATCACCCGATGGAGATCTCGGAAACTGTGCCACTAACACAAAGACAAACCAGACCCAAAACCATGTTACCCGTTCCAGAGTATGGACCAGACAACCCAAGACGGTCCAAGAGAACCCGTAAAACCCAAGAGAGACTTTGCTGTTGATACTTCTTGTGTAGCATCAATTTCAGTGGGGAGGTGTTATAATGGACTGTTAGATATGTAATTCGTCTGACGTTCCGTGTGTCATGTGGTTCGTCTGAGTTCATTGTTTCATTGTTGTTGTCTTGTGGGACTGTCGTAGTAAAATGTCATTGAGATATATATGGCGGACATGACTTTTGTTTATTCATAACGAACATTGGGTGAGTGCGTTCTTTGTATGTAATTGAATAATAAATGTAATAATTAAATTGTACAACTCGTTATGTTATCTCTACGAGTCATCCGAGGGAAACAACATATAGACACACACATACATATACACATATATAAAAGTAAGTTCATAATTTAATAACTTCAAAAAATTCACTTAAATTTGTACACTTAGTTAATTTCCCTAAAAATTCCTTATTTACTTTTGCAACGGTTGTTAACGGCTTTTCCTGGTTCCTTCGATACTGGCTCTTTGGTTCACTAAGTGACACATTTCACTTCAACCCGTACAATTTATTTTCCGTAAAAATTTCTTATTTACTTTCTGCCCGTCGTATTAAGAAATATAATTTCCATTACCCAGTTATTTTCATTGTTTACTATCTTCTGCACCCGTGTATTTCTGTGTGCATATATAACCATGCCTAGAAGGAAAGTGTCAAATTTGTCTACAGTGTCAAGGTCAGCCAAAAGAAAGTCTCTGTCCAGGGAAAGAGACAGTTGCAGAAAGGAAAGCATACCAAGAAACGAACAGACTACCAAAGCCAGAGCATCTCAAAGTGATGAACAGAGGCATGCACGGCTGACAAGGAGTAGGGTCTCCACTGCAGAACGAAGAGCAGTTGCAACAGCTCAAAGAAGTAATTTCCATGAAGCAACTTTCAATTATGATCCAGCAGTTCATTATGCAGATGACACTAGAGTTTCCATTGGTGCAATGACAACTGAATGCATACATTGTAAAGGAAGGAAGTGGCCTGGAGAGACATCTGAACTGTGCTGCAGTGGTGGAAAGGTGAAACTCCCTGCCATCCTCCAGCCTCCAGAACCATTGAAGAAACTGTTGTCATCAACTGACCAAGATTCCAAGCACTTCCAAAACAAAATTAGGCTGCAGCATTGACATCATTTGGAGCCAAAAGAGATTTAACTGAGTCAGGATTCATGCAAACTTTCAAAATCCAAAGTCAAATTTATCATCGGATTGGCTCTCTACTACCTCTGTCAAATGAATCACCAAAATCGGCCTTTCATTGTTTATAATCTGAACCTGGTTTTTGGTTACGAAATAAGCTACGCAAAATGTGTTTTTGAATTACGTGCATTTACTTTATATACATATATGAGTTGAAAATTTTCTTTTAACATTTCACTTAACGTTTATGTTCAATGCTGGTATGGGTTGGAGAGTTGTTAATGTACAAAGTTGGTATCTCAGCTACTACTAGCAGTTGAGACTTAATCTAGACGGCGTTTTTAAATTTCATTATTCTCTTTAACCTTGGCAACGCCGGGTATATCTGCTAGTATATATATATATATATATATATATATATATATATATATATATATAAAGAGAAAAAGGATATAGAGAACAATGGCAAAGTTAGAAATATATTTTATGGATAAAGTCTTACAGCTGTTTCAGGGAAAATCCAATGTATCCCTTCATCGGAGACAGAAATAACAGAAGAATGGATTATTATATCTATAAGAGGAGAGTTATAGTAGGAAGTGAGAGTGAGTGTGATGCGCTGAAAAAAGAAAGAAGAAACAGTACTTGGAGTGTAGCTTCATTCCAGTAGTAAATATCCATGTAAATAATCCTTGTGGGTATTTTCCGGAGATAATTGTAGTAGCCAAGGTGGATATAGCAAAGGTGGATACAGCAAAGGTGGATATATGTCATATCGTGTCTGGAGTATACTGCGTGCTGTTTACTCAAAGGATAACCCAAATCTTTTTCTCTTTATACATACACACGTTAATACACGACCTATGTTATAATCCCCACTCTTGTTTATACAACGAATGGGGCAAAACTAGCCGGTATACAGCACTTACTCGGTATTACCTGTATCTTTGGGTTTGGTTGAATCCAATATCCTTCTTAACCTTATATATATATATATATATATATATATATATATATATATATATATATATATATTGTGTAGGTATCAGTTAGAGAGGTTTAATACCTCTAAGGGATAATTAAATCCAGAGTCGCTCCTGTTTGTTACCTGGGTAGGTACAGTCTTTTGTAAGGTTGTACGGTAGCAGGTAGCTCGGTTGGTAAACCGGAGTTTAGGTTATATAGGAGAAGAAAGTGAATATAATAACATTGGGAAACTCGTGGTTTTCGCTGGTATGTCTTTAATTAATTAGATAACAAAGAAGGAAGAAGCAGAGATGAAGGTAGCATTTACGATCGTTCCAATTTACTGGTTTAAGTAAATCTCTTCAGAATGCGAATATAGTTAGAATGCATTGGTTAGGATGAGAAAATAATTGATACATATGTGATGGTATTGTGAACAAAAGTGGTAATTCTTACGTTAAATTTTGTTCGTGCGCTGATAAATTCACTGGGTAGAGGTTTACTTGTGGTAGATTGGTTAGTTTCGTTGGGTAATTAGGGTGCGAGTTTTTTAGTTTAACTAAGCACATTTTTTTTCCGCACGTGTGTATTCAGTTTTCTATATTTTACAATTAGTTGACACCGGCAGTGTAGGTGAAGGGGGTAACTCTAACAGGGTGAGAAGGGAGCTAACTCATACAAACTTTTGGGTGGCTTGAAAATGTGTTATGACTAATAATTGTCTTATTGCTAAAGTTTAGGAAGTTTTTAGTGCTAGGAGGGGCCCTATGTATTTGTAAAGTGTATTATTATGGAATGTTGGGGGCGAGCGGGCTTGCGGGGTGATTATTTGTGTGCAAGTTTTTAATGTGTTTCCTAGTTAATTAGACTTATATAGATGAGTATTCTAGTTTGGGATTATGAAGGTATAGAGGCCTGCATGAAGACAAGAGGAGCCATTCTACCGGTATTTCGAAAATACATAAAGGCCCACGTGAAGACAAAACTTTCGTTCTCAAATTTTCTGCTGAGAAGGGTTTGCTTAGCCGTAAGTATAGCTAGGTGTTCTAATAAGCAGTGATCGCAGCGTCTATTTGCAGTTTGTAGGAGGTTGTTTTTGTGAGTATACGCCAGTTTAAGCTAAAATCTATTTTTTTATCCTTAAGTTCCCAAATGTATGTACTTAGCCCTGTTGAGTTAGCCTTATTCTTATTTCTGAAGCTCGATAGGTGCGCATTATATCTGAGAATTATTTGGTTCTTAGTTACACTTATGTATGATTTCGTCTGGTTATTTGTGCGGACGTCACAATGGTAAACTACGTTATTTGTCTTACATCTATTTGAGAAATGGCACTTTGTTCTATCCCTACAGCCGCATAAATGATTAGGTGTATCTGCGTCCATGTTGTATTGTGGGGGCAATTATTATTCAGGTCTGTACCTAAGTTAGCAGGAGGCGTTGCGGTAGGGGGGGGGCTTAGTCCTATTAGTTGGTTGCTTATTATTTTTATTGTTCACAATCTTTCTAGTTTCGTAGAATTTGTTAAACTTTTTATTATTCATTGAGGCTATTATTGTGGCTAAGTTATTAGTCAGACTGTGGCCTATTCTGATTTTGTTCCTAAATAATTCTGTGTATTTATTATTAACGTTTAGGTGTTTGTCTATGATTTTCATTAATGAGCGAACTACATTTGATTTGAGGTGCATGCTGTAGGGGATTACGAGCCAGATACTATCGCTATTTTGTTTATTTTTTGTGTTGCTTTTCCTAGTATAGAAGCTTCCCTCCTTGTTTGTGATTCGTGTGAAGTTATGGTCGTATGTATCTTGGTTATATCCATAGTTATGTTCACTTTCATGTTGCTTTTGTCTTATTGGTGTTATTATCGTAGGGTTCATGTGGGTTCAAAGGCCTAATTTATTTGCTATCAATAGGGTTCACATTAGTTGGTTAGGTGACTTTAGTTTTATTGATACCGCTGTATAGGTTTATACTATTATTTTTGTAGGTGCTGTTATTTTGGGACTTATTTGCGTACTTTGTGTTATTAGTTATGCTAATATTGTTAATCGCATTTAATATCAGTTTGTCGATATTAGTGTTGCGGTTATTTTTGTTGTTGTTAGTGGTTTGTGTATAGGCCTTGGCATTGTTCATATTAGTGTTGTTTCTATTGGGGTTATCCGTAATTATTTTATTGTTGGTGTAGTTTGTGGTGGTGCATGGTGTGTGGTTGATGTTAGTGGTATTAGTGAGCGGGTTCCTGTTATTTGGACTGCTTATAGGGTGATTAGGGTTTAGGTATTTGATTTTTTGTTTAAATCCTGCTTTCCGTAGTGTGGAGTTATAGGTTTCTTTATGTTTGTTAAAGATGTCTATGTTAGAAGAGAAGTGTGATATTCTATTGCTAATGCTGTGTACTAGGCTTCTCTTAATAAAGTTGGGGTGGTTACTTGCAGCGTGCGGAAAAAAAATGCGCGGAAAAAATGTGCTTAATTAAACTAGGAAACTCGCACCTAAATAATACGAATCCGCCCTAATTACCCAAAGAAACTAACCAATCTGCCACAAGCAAACCTCTACCCAGTGAATTTACCAGCGCGAGAACAAAATTTAATGTAAGAATTACCACTTTTGTTTACATTACCATCACATATGTATCAATTATTTTCGCATCCTAACCGATGCATCTATCTATATTCGCATTCTTAAGAGATTTACTTAAACCAGTAAATTGAAACGATTGTAAATGCTACCTTCATCTCTGCTTCTTCATTCATTGTTATCTAATTAATTAAAGACATACCAGCGAAAACCCAATGTTATTATATCCTGTTTCTTCTCCTATATATATATATATATATATATATATATATATATATATGCTAGTGGGTTTCCCGGTCTGTACGTTGTTGAAATGTATCCATAAGGTACATATTGGCATCTATCATAAATCCCATTTTCCTTACAATAAAAGTTGTTAAAAAGTATTTAAATATTGCATAACATAATTTTTAAAAACTATGTAGAATATCTAAATGCAAAAAGTAATATAGATAACTAGCAGAGATACCCGGAGTTTCCCGTGTTACATGCAATTGAAAAATGAGACTTTTCTGTTATATTTTCTGTAAGGAACTGGAATACATATGATTCGAATTTCATCAAAATTGCACATGAGGGTTCTTTCCCTCTTTACACACCCTAAAAAAATTCTAATCATGAGACATGTATCCCATACTATTCATCTTTATGCGCATATTCCAAAATTATATGTGAGAATATAGTCTCACTTTAATAGTTTCAGTATGAAATTGAAAATATTAAAGTGAAAATATTTGAAATTACAGTAGCGACATGTTATTGTTTCACTTTTGACAGGTAATACTGAAATAGTGAAATAGTTTCAGTGTTAGAGTGAAAGTATCTGACATTACAGTAGAGTGATGTTATTGTTTCATTTTTGACACATAATACTGAAATAGTGGAGGAGATAAGATATTGCTGTGGGCTCGAACTATGCAGGAAGTTAAAAATTTTTTTGGCCTAAGACACTACATGGACCTTAAAAGAATTTTGCTCCTGAAAAATGGAGCTCATGGAGCTGAAAATTGTGGGGGTTAAGGCCCCTATTGGTGATGGGTGTATTAATATCAACCAGAGAAGTTTAATTGTTGGGAATCTTTTTAACTTGTGTGTAATATGTATTTTTGAATTTCTTTAAAATAGGAAATATATGTATGTTCACTGGGTTTGTAAAAGAGAGCAAAGCTTCAGGAAAGCAAAAGACGAATGATCACGATAATCAGTCAGCTACCGTAGCCTAGTCGTTACTACTCCCCAATGTAGGATTCCTCACCATACAGGTGACAGGTACAGCTTTAAGATGCATTATGGATCTATAGCAATTGGAAGGGCATGACTCAATAGAAACAACAATGTGTGACGTTTGGAGTAAAGGGAAATGAAAGTGTCGCCTCTGGAGTTTGCAAATGACCACTCTACCGATAGGTAACTGGGCAGAAAATATTTACAATCAATAAATGTCTTAGAACAACCAGTCACTCATCTGGGAAGGCCTTGAAATCAATGTTACCAACTGGGGACTATATGTGTCGCAGTGGTAATAAAAAGACTCAAAGGAGGTCTGCAACGAAATAATTTTACTCATCACTTTGCAAGTGAATCAGTGGAGGCAAAGATGAGTCTCATTTACTTCACAATTTATGCACCACATTGCAGAAATCACAATGTAAGTATATCTGAAAGGATAGTCTTACACTGCTGTACCGTTGAATTACAAATAATGCTCATCTGTTATGTTCGGGTGACCCTATAGCTACCAATGGTACAACTGTATTCGTCTTTGCTTAGGAAAAATGACTAAATTGTGGGTGTGAAGTCCCCATGATGGGGTCTTTGTAACTTATAAGAAGAAAAAATTTTAGAAATATTACTTTATTTGTGTGTAATCTGTATGGTTAAAATTTCATCAACATCAAAAATATATGAATTTTCATGGGGGTTATGGCCATTATGCATAGAATATAATTTCCAAATTTCTTAAAGATCCATTCAATACTTTTGACGTAGTTTTGGATAAGAAAACAAATGACTAATGTGTGTGTTTGTGTGCATATATGTGTGTGTGTGTATGGGTGTATATATGTATAGATATCTGTATGCATTTATATATGTGTACATATTAGATGTACACCTATATATATATACATCTACACATATGTATACATATACATGTATGCATATAGATCTATATCTATATATATATATATATCTATACATATACGTGTACATATCCTTGTATATGTATACATATACATCTCTCTCTCTTTCTCTCTCTCTCTCTCTCTCTCTCTCTATATATATATATATATATATATATATATATATATATATGTATGTATATATATATATATATATATATATATATATATATATATATATATATATATATATATATATATATATATATATATATATATATATATATATATATATACATACACACACCATTAAAGTGAAAGTATCTGTCATTACAGTATCGAAATGTGATTGTTTCAGTTAGTGGAATAGTTTCATTTTTAAAGTGAAAGTATTTGACATGAGTGTTTTTGTTTCACTTTTGACACGTAATACTTAAATAGTGGAGGAGATATGATGTTGCTGTGGGCTCGAACTATGCAAGAAGTTAAAAAATTTTTTTGACTAACACACAACCGGAACCCTAAGTAAGACATGTGTAAAATTTGAATGAAATTGGTTGTGTAGTTCTCGAGTTTTAGGGGAACACACACACACACACACACACAGACAGACAGACAGACAGACAGACAGACACACGTTCTCATTTTTATATATATAGATAATAGAGAAATGCACTGTACGAAAATTATAAAACATTTACAGAACTTCAGTATCTACAATGCTTATAACATTTTTCTTTGGAACATATATGAAGAATTTCTGTAGGCTTCCTACTCTGGGACAAGCTACATACAATTGACCATGTGAAAAGCAGCCCTCTTGTAGATGGAGAGCGACAACCTGCAATGTTTGACCTTGGGACTTGTTAATGGTCAATGAATAACTGACTCTCACTGGGAATTGCAATCGTTTGAAACAAAATGGGACATGTATTAGTATTAGCAGTATTCTAGGTATAAATACGATGTCTCCCTTACCACATCTAGTGAGGATTTTTGCTTCGATAATGTGAGGCTGTAGTCACAACCATACGTGTACCATTGCACAATCTTGACTGATCCAAGTTTCAGAGAAGCATGATGGCTACGTCCTTCTTTTAGTCGAACGAATCCGCTCCAGTACCATTTTAAGCCTGGTATTTCCTCTATCAACTTCTTTTGCCGAACCGCTAAGTTACGGGTGAGTAAACACACCAACACCGGTTGTCAAGCGGGACAAACACACACACACACATACACACACATGTATGTATATGTGTACACACACACACACACACACACACACACACACACATATATATATATATATACATATATATATATATATATATATATATATATATATATATATACACACGCACACGACGGGCGACGGGCTTCTTTCAGTTTGCGTCTACCGAATCCTCTCGTAAGGCTTTGGTCGGACCTAGGCTATAGTAGAAGACACTTTCCCAAGGTGCCACGCAGTGGGACTGAACCCGGAACCATGTAATTGTGAGGCAAGCTTCATACCATGCAGCCACGCCTGCGCCTATATAGATAGTGTGAGAACAGAGAACAGCTTGTTAAAAAATATACATTAGTTACAGAGGCAGTATTAATACTGAGAGGTAATATTTATTTCCCACTTGAACGAGGATGTTTTTTGGAACAAATTATATTGCGTTAGTTACCATGAAAGAATTCTCATATTGGCATTTTGGAGCAAAATGCTTCCGTGTTATCTCAATTAGTTTATAGTCTTGATCCACTGTGGAAAGTTAGCAGGTGCAGGCATGGTCATTCAAAGCATATCTAGGAAGTTCATTGAGATAAAGCCTCAGACTTCTGGGAAGAAAGACATAAACTGCTGCCATCCCCTCAACGCTAATACACACACACACCTATAAACATATACTTTTACATATGATTATTAAGTATGTGATCATAAAATATCCGGACTGTTGCCGTAGTAATGAAGCTAAAACATGCAGGGTGAAGCCGCGTCGCACAGATTGACCTTGAACTCTGCTGTGCATCTTCATTTAGTTTTAGCGTTCTACTCACTTTCGCTGTTTACAGCAGTGCTTGGAAGGAAGGTGTGTAGCGTGAGATCGTCGCATTGACCATAGCAGAGAAAGTTGAGCAGAGAATCTACATAAAATTATGCCAAAAGCTTGGCGATACCTGCTCAGAGGCCTATGCAAAGTTTTCAAAATGTTTCATCGTTCTCGACACAATCAAGATCTTGTGCAACTGCAACCCGAGTGTCTTCTTGGTCAGCTGAAAGCAGTTTTGGCACAAACTTGGCAGACACGCGTCTCATACCCAAATATGGACTGAACTGAACCGTAACTAATCTCCACATTTTCTGATAAGTTATGGATGGTGATTCTGTGATGTTTCTATCAGTTTTGCTGGTTGCGGGACTCCCAGAACGTTCGTCAATATCGACATTTTTTCGGCCATCTTGGAAACGTCTGAACCACTTGTACACTTGTGTGCGGCTCATACACTCCTCTCCATACATTTTCTGCAAATTTGTGTAGCCCTCGGAGCAGGTATTGCCATGATAACTTTCTCTGTCATGCTCAATGCGACGATCACACGCTACACACGTTCCTTCCAAGCACTGCTGTAAACAGCTAGACTGTTAAAACATGCACAGAAGAGTTCAAGGTCAATTTTTGCCAAGCAGCTTCACTCTGCATGCTTTAGCTTCGTTACTATGGTAACAGTCTGGATACTTATTAATCAAACCTCGTATACACTATACATACATCCATACACACACACTCACACCTAATCAAGTTTGTGTATATATATGCACGTGCACATCAGCATACACTCACATACACGTACATAATCAAATATACATACGCCCATATGCGTACATATACTCATAGACTTATATACATAGTTATATAGATGCCTGTACATAAACATGTACTCACGTATAAACATATACATATGTACACACACGCGCGCGCGCAGATATATGCATGTATGCGAACTCATATATACACTAGTGTATACCCATAGCTATATATATATATTCATATTTAAGTATATAATTATAAATATATAATTATAATTAAGGACGCTGGAGGTACAACACCAATACGCTAGAAGTAGATATCAAATATCTTCAAACCACTCTAAATTTATTCTTTTTTGCACAAGGCTGAATGTGAGAATACGGACGTCCAACATTTTATAAATCTTCTCATCCATTTCCTCGTAAACATACCAAGTGCCCTCTAGCGCTCTTAATTATAATTGTATATTTATAATTATATACTTAAATATTGATTTTACCGATATGATGTTTCTTATATTCTGGCCACTGGTATAATCATTTTAATGATTATATCCTCAATTTATAAGCATATACATTCATAGATACTTATACACGCATATATACATGTGTATATATTCACTCAATCATATAACTAGGTGCCTCAACTTTAAGTACGTTATTCAACTGAATCTTGTTATATTATATATACACATATATACATATATGCATATATACATATATGCATATATACATATATGCATATATATAGACACATATATATCTGTCCATATATAAATACACACACACATACACGCACATATACATATGTGAGGCACGCACACATGCACCCATATAACCATCTACACTTATACACACGGCCCTAATTTTTATAGTTATATATAAAACATATAGCTATAAATCAAAATATGATATCAAGCAATAATACATTAAATAAGATATAATAAACATATAATACACTTTGAGATTGGCAGTCATACGCTGGACTATCAAATATTTCACTATTTAAGAGATGAAGATTTAGTGGATTAGTGAAATTAGAACGTCCTATTATTAGAAGTCCTATTATACAGAGTAACATATTACTCAGACGATACCTACAGCCCTAGATAATGTACACAACTACGTTAGAGGGTATAGATAAAAGTTGAGGGATGTTATTAGAAGTGGCTAAAATAACATGCTTTGAATATCTAAATGTGCTTCTAATATGTAAGAATTTCTATCTAAGTTCCTGAGATTTATTAAGGACATTACGTAGACATTAAAGAATTCTGCACGATTCGGCGAAGCAAAGATTGCACCCATTTGAGTACTATATTATTTGAGTATTATACCCTAGCTTCTTTCCCGCTCCTGAACTCACCCTGGCTTCTTCGTTTGCTCTCACCTACACCTGCCCCTGCCTCTCCAACACCACTATCCTCACTGGCACCAACCGCTGCCCCTACCACATCACCTATTCATTCACCTGCAATGTAATCTGCTATATCCTCAACTCTCACTGTCATTCCCTGTACATTGGTCTCGTGATTCCTTTCCGCTTACTACAAATTGTGGCTACTTACTACAAATTGTGACTACAATGCCCTGTTAATTCACTCAGAAGATGAGAGATGAGAGATGAGAGAAAGTTTGTAAATATTAACGATTTTTGGAACATTATTGTTCCAGAGTAAATGCACAGGACTAATAAGAAAATATGAACTTTAATAAAAAGAAATTGAGCCCGAACACAATTATATTTCCTGTATTATGCGAACATGTGTGAGTGTATATGTTTGTGCGTTTTAAGATACAAGCGCGTCAGCATTGTAATTTACTACACGTGTGCCTTTATAGTATACTATAGTATAGTATGCGGGGAATGCTTGGGTAGAGAGGAGAGTATTTACCTCCAATAAATTTGTTGGAGAGTGTAAGCAAGTACCAGGCATACATAACTGAAATATATCAATTCTAATGTGCCCCATAAAATATCTAACAATTTTAGAGTTGTGCTAACTGTTACCGAAAGCCCGGTACTCGTTTCTTTCACAACAGGCTTCTTTTAGGTTTCATCTACCAAAAATCCACTCACAAGGCTTTGGTCCACCTGAGGCTATAGCAAAAGATAGTTGCCCAAGGTGCCAAGCAGAATGGATTAAACAGAATAGGAGGATACACGTGGATGGAAGAATCACTGAAGCGGTCACAGATGTGCGAGGAAAGATTTCCAGACAATGAACATATCATAAAATAAGAACAATAATAAACGAGTGAAGAACGAATATATAGTGCGTTTGCCTATTTGGCAAAAAAAAAAGACCATCCCGAAATATAACAATATCTGTTCCAACATGATTTCACATCAGGAATCTTTCAAAACAAATTCATAGACGTAGACCTCAATACATCAAATATAGAGGGTAGTGTAATTAATCATTACAATATCAGGATACAGTGAATTGTTTTCATAAAATCTTACTCCGAGTTTCAGATAACCCACAAAGATGGATTACCATCTTCAGCCAATGTATACAACAAAATTGTATAGAACAAAAAAAATTTTAAAAGAGCATCTCAACGCTAACATTCAAGGGGAGCAACTCATGTCAAATTGAAACTAACGAAAATAAACACCAAAGGGAAGTAACTCTTATATGTATATTATGTGCAAATATACATACATACACCCCCCCCCCATATATATATATATATATATATACATATATTTATATATATATATATATATATATATATATTGCTTGTTTTCACCTTTTCGATATCAGTGAAGAATTTCACTGGAAAAGTAGATATAAGATTGCCAGGATTTTGTCTCTCTCACCAAGGTCAGTGGCTATCGAACGTCGACGAAGGGAAATAACCCTGAAATCCGGATCCGTTCGTGCTACAGATCATGGTGAGAGGGATAACGTCCCTTGGCAAACAGGACACAGTCGTGTGTCGATAAGCCAGCTGGAGGAGATGTCCTCCTGGGGCTAAAAGCAACAGTAACATCCACCCCTAGGGGTCAGCCACACTTAAGTGGCAATATACTAGACTATATATATATATATATATATATATATATATATATATAAACGAAACAACCAACAACTGATGAAGGGCCGTTCTTTATGTTGCTTCTTTTGTTTTCCGTTTGTGTCTTTCGTTGTTCGAAAGAATAATTCATGTTCTATGTACTCGTGCTTCGTACTTTTTTGTTGTACACGTTTCATGACGTCCTGTGTCACATATGCATATATATAAGTACAGATGTATGTACATAGACGTATGTATATATGCATATATATATATATATATATATATATATATATATATATATATATATATATGTATATATATATGTATGTGTGTGTGTGTGTGTGTGTGTGTGTGTGTGTGTGTGTGTGTATATGTATATGTATGTATATATTACTAGCAGAGATGCCCGGCCTTGCCCGGGATTAAAATGGCATAATTTTCTTATTTTTTTACTTGTTTCAGTCATGTGAATGCGGTCATGGTGGAGCACCACTGTTGGTCGAACAAATCGACCACGGGATTTATTCTTTGTAAGCCTAGTACTTATTCTATCTGCAACTTTTGCCAAACTGGTAAGTTATGGGAACGTAAACACAGCAACATCGGTTATCAAGCAATGGTGGGGTTACAAACGCGCGCACGCACACACACATATTTTCATATATATATATATATATATATATATATATATATATATATATATCCATATATATATATATATATATATATATATATATATATATATATATATATATATACATATATATATATATATATATATATATATATATATATATATACATACATATATATATATATATATATATATATATATATATATATATATATATATATATATATATATATATATATATATATATATATATATATATATATCCATATATATATTATATCCATATATATATATATATATGGATATATATATATATACATAATGGTGGTTGTCTACTCCTTAAACAGAGTTTGACCACCTCCTGCACCTACACCTTAGCCCTTTCATGGCGTCTGATGTGGCTTTTTAAACCAGACAGTGTTTTGAAAAAACACCCACACAGATTGCACCTCTGATTTGCACTACCAATACCTGCAAGTAAGTTCTGCTCATTGTGGATCCTAACATGTCTTTTAAGACCCCCATTGGATTTGCAAACCCTCTGGCACACACCACATTCAAACGTGTGCACAGACATATAATCAGAATAGCTGGGTGAGGTTTGTTTTCCATGGGTCGCAGGTGAGATTTGAGGCCAGCCAAGGACAGACATGGTCTGTCACAGACTGTGCACACAAAAAGGTCCTTGTCATTCACCTTCTCAGTCTTCACCTTTTTCCTTAAATGTCTCTTGAGCCCTGCTTGCATCATCCTGGCCTCTTCAAATGCTTTCACTCCGCTCCAACTCGATCTGAAGCGAGGACTTCTATATCTTTTGGAGCCATTCCAATTGACTTCATAGCAGTCCTTATGCCATCCTTAAACCTTTTTTTAGGTTTATGCCGATAACGTTTCCCCTCTGCAAGCTCACCATAAAACAGCTGTTTCGGCATGCGTTCATCTGCCATTCGAACAATATGGCCACACCATCTCAATTGGTTCCTCAAAATCATGGCTTTAATTGAGGGGATGCCTGCAGATGCAAGGATATCTGTGTTTGGAGTAAAAGAATTCCATTTAATTCTTAAAATATGACGAAGGCATTTTTGGTGGAATTTTTCTAACATTTTAAAATGCCTTTCATAACAGGTCCAAGTTTCACAGGAATACAATAGGGATGTTAAGACAAATGATTTGTAAAGAGCCAGCTTTGTATTATATCCATATATATATATGTATATATATATATATATACATAATACATACATACATACATATATATATATATATATATATATATATATATATATATATATATATATATATATATATATATATATACACTTCTGATATAGGGTAGAATTTTTTTCAAAAAATTTCATTAGTGGTCAGCATATTAAAATACCTTTTAAGGTGAAAATTATAAGCAATTATAAATAAGGGCAGAATAAAAAAAAAATTCTATGCCAATATGTTGAGAAATAGACTTTATATCTTTAATCATCACATACAATATTTTTCACTATAAATACATATCGTGTTGAAAACGAGGAAAGTAAGCTAACAGAAATTTCTAAGAGTCGCTTCGCGGGTCAGAGTATTGACTTATTGTAGAACTTTAAAATACTGAATTGTCGCAAACTGAATAATAAACAGGGTAATTTGATTGGTAAAAATTAATATATCAAAAAAAAAAAAACCACACAGGTAGTCCAGATTTTGATTTTGCATCACCCAATCGGCAATTATGTCAAAATTATCATGTACTTGGAAAAATGGTAGATATATTAGTTGTCAAGGATGTTACAGATGTACCTGTCGTGGAGATAATAAATGCAACGAAAATGTAAACACACGTACCACAAAGAGAATACGACTTATAGGAGGTGTCGGCACACAAGAAAACGTAGTGTGTATACAAAACAAGACGATTCTCCCCCAGAAGTTAGCGATCCATCACGAATTGTTTCAACGAATTGTATGAAGCATTTGGTTTGAAATCAGTATCATCATTACCGGGAAAAGCTAAACGCGAAAGTACCCGAATGGAAGACTTTGACGAAGCAGCTAAAAAGCGACTAGTGAAACTAAACAGTACCATAATGAAAATAGTATGCTCTATCATTAGTCCGTATAATGCCGAAGACCTTATCAGAGAAGTTGTTAAAAACGAAGGAGAAGGTGTCATCGATGAAGGCAAATTAGCGGAAAATATCATTAAAGTACGAGATGCATCGCTGAGAAATTTTGTACAAGCTGATACTGCTACAGCTCCATTTGCGGTATAGAGGAATAAAGTAGTTTAGAATCTCTTGCATATCTCCTAATATAATAATGAGCGTAGTGTTATATATTTGTATATATACATATTTGTCCAAAATCACGCAGTAGGAGAGAGTAAGAGAAAGAGTAGTATAAGGGAAGGGAGAGGAGAGAAACTAGTAATTCAGTGAAGGAGAAGTAGCGAGAGTAATAACCATGACTGAGAGGGAGTGAGAGAAAGTAATAGCAATGAGAGAGAGGAAGTAGCAAAGAGAGCGTCGTGTATCTTCTACTATAATGATACTCTTGTGTTTTTCTCCGTCACAACATATGAATGTGAAAGAAGGGGTAATAGATGAATAAGGAAGGGGTAAAAAATCAAACAATGTTTCAACTCTGTGTGAGTATATGCGTGTGTATGTAAAAAGGAGAGATGTAAATGTTTGTTTGTTTGTTTGTGTGTGTGTGTGTGTGTGTGTGTGCAATGGAAGTGGCATGGTGAACATTCAACGCTGAAAAGAAAAATCGAACAGCGTTTGAACTTTGTGTGAGTATATGTGTATATGTGTGTGCGTGTACAAGGGAAGTGTGTGAACGTTTGTGTGTGTGAACCAGCGTTCTTTCAGTAACAAACCATGATCGATGTAACATCTCAAAAGACAACCATTAGATAACATTGACAAGTCTATTAATTTGATTTACCATCCATATTCTGTTATCGTAAAAATAATTATTACAATCACACACACCTATACAAACTCATAAGAGAAAATAATTATTGCCCGAGTGTATATAAAAGGACTGCAGTTGAAAGGTATATTATAAATACACATCTTAATTTAACAGTTTATACATGTCCTTAACTTATTTATATTAAAATTTTTTTACCCAGTCTTCTTTCAGTGTTGTTGTTGTTGTTGCTGTTGTTGGCTTACGACGTCGAGGGTTCCAGTTGATCCGATCAACGGAACAGCCTGCTCGTGAAATTTACGTGCAAGTGGCTGAGTACTCCACAGACACGTGTACCCTTAACGTAGTTCTCGGGGATATTCAGCGTGACACAGTGTGACAAGGCTGACCCTTTGAATTACAGGCACAACAGAAACAGGAAGTAAGAGTGAGAAAAAGTTGTGGTGAAAGATCACAACAGGGTTCGCCACCATCCCCTGCCGAAGCCTCGTGGAGCTTTAGGTGTTTTCGCTCAATAAACACTCACAATGCCCGATCTGGGAATCGAAACCGTGATCCTATGACCGCGAGTCCGCTGCCCTAACCACTGGGCTATTGCGCCTCCACCTTCTTTCAGTAACTACACATAAACAAACCAGCGTTATTTCAGTAATTAACGATGATTGATGTCACATCTCAAAATACAACCACTAGATAACATTGAGAAGTGTATTAATTTGAATTACCATCCGTATTCTATCTGTTGTGTTACAAATAATTATTACAATCACACACATCTACACAAACATATACATATACAAACTCAATAGAGAAAATAATTATTGCCTGAGTGTATCAAGAATATAAAACGACTGCAGTTGAAAAGTTTATCATAAATACACATACATGTGCCTAATTTATTTACATTAAGAAATTTATGTAATAAATTTTGAATAGGGAGTTTTTACAACATCAGCTATAAGTCACGGACTGTTTTTTGTGGCTTTAAGGCTTTTGTGAGTTTAGGTTGGTTTCAGTAATGGAGAGCGCAATTGAAAGGAAACGTTGCTTCGAAAAAGCTGGTATTTACTTGCCAGCTCTATTTATGTAGCCTTAAGTCGTATAAGAAGGAAGGAATACTTAAAAATTATTATATAAAAAGCAGTCAAGGGATGTTAATTGTGGACAGATTTTTCACAAAAAATTTGGAAATAAAAGAATTATTAACCTAAAAACTTGGTTTTGCACCTTATTTATATATAAAATAGTACAATTAGCTGCCATTTTTGATGGCACGGGGCCAACTAGATTTTTTAAATAATACCCACTTCTTGCATATTTCAATAAATCCAAATAATATATTATAAAACACGCACGCTTGGACCGAATAGAAACATATATTTATAAAATGTAGCCTACAAATTTAACCTACCCAAGTACAAAGATTAACATTTCTAAAGAGCAACAAAATAATTAACAATGACTCCCCAGAGACAAATATGCTGACCAACAACATTTACACCTACCTAGATCCTCTTGTGAACATTAAAACTTTAGATTAACAAATTTTCAATACTAATAACACTATGACATCCAAATATAAACAAGCGAAAAACCTTAAATAATACTAGCTTGCCAAAAAACTAAAACTTACCATCGTCTTACATTCTTCAGTGAATCTTTAAAGACTCTTTACCTAAGCTGACATACCTAGTGAACACACCTAGTTACAGAGGTTTAAATATACTCCTGAGCTCCGAAATTTAACCTTCATATTCTTAAAACAAAAGATTAAATATCCCATTGATATCCAAACGAGAGCTAAACAGAGCGGCAAATCTGCTGACCAACAACTTATATTTTTTGTGAACCCATATGAGCTGAAAGTACAAAGTTCTATATGCATGAATACATTTTAAACAAATACATGTGCCCATATTTAATCAATAAAACTCCTACATAACACCTTGCCATCATAACCTACTATTCAGCTTAGCCTGGAAAAGTTTTAACTGAACAGAGGCTGTATAAAAAAAAAAAAGATTAGCTCAAATGCATTACAGTCCGATGATGGCTTAGTTGGCCGAAACTTCGAAGTCACTGCCAATACTATTCTCGTTAAAGGTTAATAAATTTGTACTCTACCCAATGTATTGAAAAATCTTTCAACTTAATGTGAAATTGTTTTTATTATGACATAAAATGCGCGATATCAAGTATCTTTTAAATTTGTGAGTGGAAATTGTTGGACGGATACATACGAGTATATATATCTAGCTGAATGTGTAGATGTAGTGGGACAGTGATTCTGCTACTGTTAAATTGGTTGCCGTTTTAAAGGGATTGGCATTTGGTTTCTAAGTACTGTTGATTTGTTCTTCATGGTTGGTTACACATGCGATTGTCCTTAGCTGACCTTTAAGAATCGGCCCATATGCATACATACGTGGCCGTTCACATATATTCATATACATACCAACGTTCGGATACATACACACACACGCGCTTGGGGAACTACTTTCCGTAGGAACAATTTTAGTGATTGAAAATAAATGTCCAACTTACACCTTCTTGTTGACTCCAATTTTTTTCAATCTATATACATAAATAGCAATTTCTGTCTGTTTGTGGCTTTGTGTGTGCGTGTGTGTTTGAATTTGTGAACTTGTTACTTTATCTCCTCCGAAGCTATCCAACCGATCATGATGAAACCTGACGCGTGTGTAAGGCTTATGCCCATGCGGTCATTTACGGACTTGGAATTTAAAAAAAAATAGTTAAAATGTTCATCAATTATGTAGTATATATATTCATTTCATTTCATTTCATTTCTTCTAGTTTCAGCTCATGAGCTGTGGCCATGCTGGGAGCACCGCCATTTGGTATTGCTACACAATTTTACTTCACAAATTTTACTTCAGGATTTGACATTTGGTGCATGAGAGAGTTTGATGCAGCTTCCCCCATCTGCACCTCCTGCCGCGAAGTTGGTTCATCTGGGACGCCTGACAGGAAGAGGTCCAGCCTCATCTTGAAGACACCTACATCCACCCTATGCAGGTCTCTCAAGTCCCTCGGGATGATATTGAAGAGCTGTGGACCTCTGAAGCCCAAGCTATTGCAGTATCTTGTCCTACATCTTGATGGCAAATTTGGAGTCCTTGGCACTATGCAATGGCGTCCAGTTCTTTTATTTGTGTAACTTTCGATGCCAAAGTTTGGGACAATTCCTTCGAGGATCTTCCAGATGTATATATGTATATGTATATATATAGATGTTTATGTATAGATGTATATGTATAGATGTGTATATATAAATGTATATAGATGTGTATATATAAATGCATATATATGTATATATAGGGATGTATATGTATAGATATATATGTATAGATGTGTATATACATAGATGTATATATAGGGATGTATATGTATATATATATAGATGTATATGTATATATATATATGTATATAAATGTATATGTATGTATGAATATATATGTATATATATGTATATATATAGATGGATATATATATATACATATTTATGTATGTATATATGCATACATATATATATATATATATATATATATATATATATATATATGTATGTATATATATGCATACATACATATGTATATATATATATATATATATGTATATATATATACATATATATATGTATATATATGTATGTATTTATGTATATATTCATATACACATATGTATATATACATATATATATATATATATATATATATATATATATATATATATATATATATATATATATATATATATATATATATATATATATATATATATATATATATACGGTTTAGATATAGATTCAAGGCTTGAATATGGTACTGATGCGAAGGCACCCGAATATCGCATCCCAAAAGGATGGGTGATTAAAATCAAACAATAAGCAACACGGATTTCAAAAGTGATTGCAGTACGCACGTTTCATGCTACTTCAATTTATTTAAGTAATGCGAGCATTACTTAAATAAATTGAAGTAGCATGAAACGTGCGTACTGCAATCACTTTTGAAATCCGTGTTGCTTATTGTTTGATTATATATATATATATGTATATATATATATATATATATATATATATATATATATATATATATATATATATATATATATATATATATATATATATATATATATATATATATATGTATGTATATATACATATATACATGTACATATACACTTTATTTAAAAGCAGCAGAAATATAACAAAAGCTGTTACTCAGAGTTTCACGTTCCCGTTCATCGGACAGTTTTGTTTAAAATGGGAGAGAAATGATGATGCAATCAAAACTAATATAAATTAAAAAACATGGATTTGTTTCATTGGTCGTTTCAAATAACCGTCTTAGGTATGCAATGAACAAAATAAACAAAACAAATGAATTCAATATAGATTCATCCTATTTTTAAAAGATCAAAGAAAACATTAAATTGAAACGTGGGTTCAAAATACATATTGTAAATAATAATATTCGAATTATCACTCAATTAACACATTAAAATAAAAATAAAATTTACGCTGCATTAAATAAAAAATAAAAATTTTACAACAGTATATGCGCATACTAGACTATCTACAACATACATACAGACAATATACGTATGCACGATAACACATGTATACAAATACATATATGCACGCAATCATGCTCGCATACGAAAATTATTCAGCGTTGGAACAGGCAAGTGTATCTTAAACTAATGGAGGGGGGAAGTAATGGGTGGAGAAGAGTAACGTATAGATAAAGACGTTACTAATGGGAGAAAGCATGGTTTTCGCGAGGAAAGAAAGAAAGAAAGAAAGAAGGGAAGAAAGAAGGAAAGAAAGAAATAAAGAAAGAGAGAAAGAAGGAAAGAAAGAAGTTAGTGGAGTGTATATAACAAACGCACACAAAATTGGATTACGTATATATGTGTATACAAAAAGTATATTAGCATCATATATACAGATATATAGGGATATATATACGCGAATACACACAAATATAATTGTATACATGCGTACGCACACATTCAAGCATGTATGCGTATAAGCATGAGCGCACATTCTCATACATAACATAGACGCACACACACGAATATATGTATGTGTAAATATAAGCATACACTCTTACCCATGCATATACGAAGACGCACACACACGAAACCATGTATATATGTGCACACATACGAATACATATGCATTGTCAATACAGACGTCCACATAAAAAACTTTTAGGTCTTAACGTATATATGCAGACAACCTTTTTAAGAAATTGCTGAGTGTATAATAGCAAAAATTGGGCAAAATACATTCATAATATAATCCCATATATCGAACTATCCATAAAAACGGTTAAATTTGTTTAGAAAATATTTTAAAATAAATAAAGATAGAATAAAAGAAAAGAAAAACAAGAAACCTATGCATATAACAGTCGAAGGCTTTCTTAAAAAATGTAGGGATCTATACAATATTCTTGCAATGTGAAGTAAATCATGTATAACGAGGTACAAATTCAATAATGACATTGCAAACTGGTTTCAAGGAGCTAAAAATTATCAAAAATATACTACCCATATGGGATTATTAGCCCACATTTTAAATTTAGATGCATGTCTACATGAATTTTAAAGTTCGCGTCTTTGGTCTATAGCTTGAAATAAAATATGAAATGTTTCTAATAGACGCTAATCACATTTAATTAGACTTTTGTGGGCACCGTGCCTGTAAGGCGATGCTATACCTAAAGCTATACCTAAAATCATCCATGTCACGTTGAAAGGTCAAGTTTTGCTTTCTTTTAATTGCCAGACGTAGTTTGCCAGGCTGGTTTTTGTCCTATTTTCGGGGTATCTGAATGAATTTTTATGCGAATAAAGCCTGGTTTTGAATGAATTTTCAGAAGCCCCTGCGTAAGTTCCATATTCATGTGAGCCTTCTATCTGAACTTTGGCTCTATACACGATACCTTTTTCGAGACATCTCCCTTCCAACGGACAGCAGGTCCCATCTTTGAAATTGCAGCTTTTTGGAAAAGAATCGGCATTATGATTTTTAGCAATTATCTTGTTGTTGTTTTGGCTAATCAAAGAGGCGAAGTTTTTGCAGCAAGAATAGCTGATCTTAAGCGTTCTTCTATTGAATATTGAGGTTGAAAGTGTCTCGAGACTAATTTTTAAATTTCCTTACCTATATTAGTTCTTACGGCCATATTGAAAGTTGGGTTGAACCACAAAAGTTTCTTGGTCCTAGTTCTACGTGTTACGTTGTTGTTAGCATTAAATTAAGTATACTGGATCCTCTCAGAGAATCCACTATTCCTTAATGCACTATTATAATAAGGTGCTGCGTTTTGGAATTTTGCCTCATCCGAAGAAATTGAGGATATTCGCCTGCCTAAGTTACTAACTAAGTTTCTAAGAATAACTGGCGGATGGTTGGATTCTTTGCTAATATAAGATAGTTTATCATTAGACTTACGGTAAGGTTTGAATTTATCTGAATTCAAGACTAAATTTACATCTAAGAAATCTACTTTTTTGAGGTTAGTATCTATTGTAATCCGCAAGCCTATTCTTTGGAAGAAAGCAATTAGATCCTTCCTAAGTTTATCTAATTCATGGCCGTTTAAATTATGGGTGACTATAAGACTATAAGACCGTCATCCCAATATAATCCTGCGTCTATAAACGGGAATTCTAGCTTCAGATTGTGCAAAATGTAAGCTCCTATAAGCGTACATAACTCAGCCCCATCGTATGCCCCCATCGGTACAGCGAAAAGAGAATCTACATTCTTTTTAATACAGGTACATTCCTCATAAAAAAGAAGTGATTTTCTTGCATATATGATAATATCTATTTCCAAGCTATCGATGTTGACATACTGTTTGGCGAATTCTAATGCTTTCAGGAGCACCGATGGGGGCATACAACAGTACGCTTATAGGAGCTTACATTTATGCATATATGTATTTGTATACATGTTTATTCGTCCATGTATATTTATATGCCTATATACGTATATTGTCTGTACGTATGCATCTGTGTATTTTGATGTATATATGTATGTTGTAGATAGTCTAGTATGCGTATATACTGCTGAAAATTTCTATTTTTTATTTAATGTAGCGCAAATTTTATTTTAATTTTAATGTTAATTGAGAGATATTTCGAATATTATTATTTACAATATGTATTTTGAACCCACGTTTCAATTTAATGTTTTCTTTGATCTTTTAAAAATAGGATGAATCTATATTGAATTCATTTGTTTTGTTTATTTTGTTCATTGCATACCTAAGACCGTTATTTGAAACGACCAATGAAACAAATCCATGTTTTTTAATTTATATTAGTTTTGATTGCATCATCATTTCTCTCCTATTCTTAACAAAACTGTCCGATGAACGGGAACGTGAAACTCTGAGTAACAGCTTTTTGTTATATTTCTGATGCTTTTAGATAAAGCATATTACTCTACCTCTGGTATTTGAGTACTCTTTTTTCCACCTTGTTTCACATTTACGTGCTTACTCCTATGTATATATATATATATATATATATATATATATATATATATATATGATGTATATGTGTATATATGGTATATCAGGTAATCCCATAAGTTCTGTCCGAATTTTGAATAAAGAAAACAAGTGATCAAATGTTATATTTAATTGAAACTTAATCATCAATGTACTTTCCCTGATTATCTATGACTTCCTTCCATCTATTTACAAGCTTTTTAATCCCTTCAATGCAAAACTCTTTTGGTTTCAAAGCGAAGAACTCTGAAATGTCCGTTTCAACCTCCTTCTGGCTTGCGAAAGTTATATCCCCCAAATGATTCTGTAAACTACGAAACAAATGGTAGTCTGAAGGATCAAGGTCGGGAGAATAAGGTGGATGAGGAATTTTTTCCCAACCAAGCTCTTCGATCTTCTGTGATGTGATCTTTGCAGTGTGGGGTCGCACATTGTCCTGATGAAACATCACTCCTTTTCGATTCACTAAAGCGGGTCTTTTTTCCTTCAAAGCTTGGTTCAAACGCTCTAATTGCTGACAGTAGACTCGAGCATTGATTGTTGCATTAGGTGGTAACTATTCAAAGTGAATTACTCCTTTATAATCTCACCAGATACAGAGAAGAACCTTTTTCCTATGAAGTTCCCTTCTCGGTTGTGGTGGAGCTTTCTCTCTTTTACCAAGCCACTGTTTACGACGTTTAACATTTCGATAGAAGATCCATTTTTCTTCACCAGTCACAAGTCTATCCAAAAAGAGTGAAATGAGTTCGCGAGAATGGGAAGAAGAGCAGATGTCAACTCGGGATTTGCGGTTGCTTTCGGACAATTCATGAGGCACCCATTTTCCAAGTTTAGGAACCTTTCCAAGTTTTGTTGAAGATGATGATGAACAGTTGTACGGTTTGAACTAAGCTTTATTGCTAATTCTTCAACTGATAATACAGGATTTTCTTCAATTTATGCCTCAAGAAGTTTATCATCAACCTCAACTGGGCGTCCTGTTCGATCTTCATCTTAAAAGGCTAAAATCTCCACTTCTGAATTTTGCAAACCATCTTTTGCAAGTTCTTTCATTCAAGCATTCTTTCTCATAAACTGAGTGCATGTTTCGAGTCGCTTCGGCTGCAGAGTTTCCTTTTTTTGTACTCATAAAATATTATGTGCCTCAAATACTCTTTGGATACTTCCATGTTAGAAAGAGTTTTAATGAAAGAAATTTTAATTCTATTATTCTGTAAAATAATATTTAATTAGTTTAAATGTACACAAATGCATAAAAATAATTTTTAATTCCATTATACATTCTAAAATACTATTAAATTTCATTCAATTTTAAAAAGGTAAAATCGAACAGAACTTATGGTATGACCTGATATATATATATATATATATATATATATATATATATATATATATATATATATATATATATATATATATATATATATATATATATATATATAACAAAAGAAGGGGTGTATTTCCACGCAGGAAAAATTATAGGCAAATTTGTTGTTGAAAATGCACCCAAATTTGAAAAACTTGTTATTGTTTAAAATAAATTTATTTACATATATACCAAACTATTTTCAACAATATTTTTTTGTAAAAATTTAGAATTATGAATTAGAAGAAAGCATCTTTAAAAGTTTCAATGTTGACAAATTTAAATGTTCATAACAGACAAATTTGGAATTATGAATTAGAAAAACATGTTAAAAAATGTCAATGTTGTCAAGTTTAAATATTCATAACAATCAATAATATTAAAACTGTGCATCAATTTGTTTGAATGTACAAAGCTCATTACTGGTAGTATTGATAGACATGAAATGAATATCATCAAAGTTTCAGTCATACTGAGTTAAGAGAGAAAAAGAAAACAAGGGAGATAACGAAGACAGCAAGCAAAAAAGGGATTTGGTTTATAGTTTCTCTGATCCTCTTTCCATCGTGCGTACGAACTCTCGTTTTTAAAATTGTTTGTTGTTCCTGGTTGTTTTTTTCTGGAGAGATTGAGTCTTTTTCTTTTTCCCTTTATTGTTTTTATTCTTTCTAAAGGATATTCAGCTGTGGTTTTATATTTTTTAATGAGTATGCTTTCCTTATTTATACGGAATTGGGTTGAAGTGTTTCCAGTGCATTGATAGAGAGGGAAGGTTTGGTATTTCGGGTCTATGTCTCAATGGTCTCGATGTTTGCTTACGGGAGTTTTCCTAGTCGTGGGGTCTCGGATTTGTTGCTTTTGCACTGTTAGTCTGTCTCTCAAGGTTAAACTAGTCTGACCTATATAATCTCCACCACACCCTCCACATTTGAGAACATAGATTAAATTCTTCGAAGCACAGGTGAAGTGATTTTTTACGGTAAAAGTTTGACTTGACTAAAATTTGTATGTTGAGCCCTCTAAGAGGAAGATTCAAGTTCCGCAGTAAGGGCGGTTGCACTTTTTGACTAGTGGAGTTGTATTTTTGGTGGGTAATTTGGTGCTGGTGAATAACTTGAGAGATTGCGGTTGTCTCTTACTTTTAATAATCCTATGTGTTTCCAGTGCCATGTGGCCATGATGGAG
Organism: Octopus bimaculoides; assembly: GCF_046866305.1. Lineage (NCBI taxonomy): Eukaryota > Metazoa > Mollusca > Cephalopoda > Octopoda > Octopodidae > Octopus > Octopus bimaculoides. The sequence goes on along the minus strand of NC_142941.1, from coordinate 25,657,067 downwards.
CACCGCCTTTAGTCGAGCAAATCAACACCAGGACTTATTCTTTGTAAGCCTAGTACTTATTCTATCGGTCTCTTTTGCCGAACCGCTAAGTTACGGGGACATAAACACACCAGCATCGGTTGTCAAGCGATGTTGGGGGGACAAACACATACACACATACATATATATATACATATATACGACGGGCTTCTTTCAGTTTCCGTCTACCAAATCCACTCACAAGGCTTTGGTCGACCCGAGGCTATAGTAGAAGACACTTGCCCAAGATGCCACGCAGTGGGACTGAACCCAGGACTGAACCCGGGACCATGCGGTTGGTAAGCAAGCTACTTACCACACAGCCACTCCTACGCCTATATATATGTACTATAGCCTCAGGCCCACCACAGCCTTGTGAGTGGATTTCGTACACGGAAATTGAAAGAAGACTGTCGGATATATGTGTATATTTGTGGTGTGTGTGTTTTTGTAGCCGCATCATCGCTTGACAACCGATGTTGCTGTGTTTACGTCCCCGTAACTTAGCCATTTAACAAAACACACCGATAGAATAAGTACTAGGCTTACAAAGAATAAATCCTGGAGTCGATTACTTCGACTAAAAGCAGTGCTGCAGCATGGCCGCAGTCACATGACTGAAACAAGTAAAACAATAAAAAACTATGCCATTTTAATCCCGAGCAATGCCGGATATCTCTGCTACACACACAGACATGTGTGTGTGTGTGTGTGTGTGTGTATTGAGAGAAAGAGAGAGATAGAGAGGGGGAGAGTGAAAGAAATATTGGTATGTCAAATACCATGCAAAATAATTTTTATGAAATGAGGAATTATGTACATTATTTACATATTATTTTTATTATTCAGGTCACTGCCTGGAATCGAACTCGGAATTTTGGAGTTAGTAGCCCGCGCTCTTAACCACTACGCCATATGCTCGTAGTGGTTAAGAGCGCGGGCTACTAACCCCAAAATTCTTTGTTCGATTCCAGTCAGTGATCTGAATAATAAAAATAATAATGATAACATCGAAAAATACCTTAGGAATGAGAACCCAGGTTAGAAAATTCCCTAAGACACCTGATGAAGGCAGGAGAGTATATCAGCCGAAATGTTGTGTTAACAACAAAAAACAAGATGAGGACAAATATCCGTTAAATGTAAATAATGTACATAATTCCTCATCTCTTAAATATAGAACTGTATTAAATAATTTTTGATTTATCAAAGTTTTCTCCGCCTCTAGCAGGTGTATCGTAATTATCAAACAATACGACCAGCTCCACTTGATAAAGGGAGACAGTTTCAAGGTTCAAGGATTTCTGACAAGGGAAAAAAAGAACAAGCTTATTGTCTGCAGGTAAGCGGACGGTCGTGAACAAATGTTTCTGGCACGACAATTGCCCAATCTTACATGCACTAGCCAAACGACTTAGACTTATGCAAAGGTAATTTGTTATGGCCTAGGTAATTTGCATAATTTAAATAAAATTGAGCTAAGAGAAATAACTGGAAGTTATAGGCGGCGAGCTGGCAGAAACGTTAGCACGCCGAGTGAAATGCTTAGCGGTATTTCGTCTGCCGTTACGTTCTGAGTTCAAATTTCGCCGAGGTCGACTTTGCCTTTCATCCTTTCGAGGTCGATAAATTAAGTACCAGTTACGCACTGGGGTCGATGTAATCCCTTCGTCTGTCCTTGTTTGTCTCCTCTATGTTTAGCTCCTTGTGGGTAATAAAGAAATAAGAAATAACTATAAGTGGTCAGTGGCATATATTTGAATAACATGGGCAAATATCAATACGTCAAATACCATACAACAAAAATTATTCATTCATTAAAAGTATCTCCACCTCTAGAGGATGTATCATAATTACCAAATGACAATTATGCCCAGCTCCACTTGAGAGGAGAAAGTAACCTCAAGATTTGAGAATTCTCTGCATGCTATTAAGGAAAAGGAAAGGCTTCTCATTTGGAGATAAGATTCCACTCTCTCTCTCTCACCTACTACCTGTTCATCCTCCCTCTAAAGCAAAACTCACCCATAGCTTTCGTATTCTTCTTTCTGATCCAACAACCGCCTCTATCTTTTCCACACCGCCTCTCCTGTCTTTTAAAAAAGATAGAAGTCTTAGAAATCTCCCTGTTAAAAGTTTCACAGCTCTCAGCTTCGCACACTCTGTAACCTTTAAATGTTCTCGCCGACGATGTAACACATGCCCCTACATCAGCAATGTCACCATCATCACGGGTCCCAAGAAGCAATATCACATAACACAACACTTCTGTTGCACTTCGGCAAATCTCATATATTACATCATATGCAAACTCTGCAGTGCTCTTGACATTGGAGAAAGAGGGCGACGGTGTTTGCAAGCAAGGAAAGTCGTATGTTGCTAGCAGTCGTGTGTAGTGTCCGTAGTTGGCGAGGGATCGGCAAAGTCGACACGTGATTACAACTGAAGTATCTGGCCGTCGTCCCCGATGTCAACTCGAGGTAAGAACAACTTTATTTCGTGCCTTTAAACCGTAAGCTATTTCGGCACGTCGTTACCAGCTGTGAAGGTATGTTCGAGAATTATATATATATATATATATATATATATATATATATATATATATATATATATATATATATATATATATATATATATATATATATATATTTTATTTCTGTTTTTCTTCCTCGTTTTTTTTTTGTGTGTTCCTTCCATTCCGACCACCGACGCACGATGGTCATAAAAATCAGAATCGGTAGACAGACGAGGAGTAGATAGATGACTACGTGAGCGAAATTAGAAGGTTAATGGGCCTAGCAGGATTTTTACGTGGAGCAACAATGGAGTGGCTTTTGTGACCGGATTCACCGACCATATCTCTCTACGTCTGCAGCAGATGCCGGACATCGAAACGATGTCGGTAGGAGAAATGATTGACAAATCGCGGGTGTTGAGGAAAAGCGACACACGCGACGTAGCGACGATAGTGACGGCGGATATGAGCAGAACGAAGAGGCAGGCGGCGAACAACGACAGCGAGAGTCTGGTAAGCGAACAGCCAAGGGACCATGCTTCAGATGTTGAGGTCCGGATATGGTCAGGGAATGTGCGGAACCAAAACCAATGGTGGCGTGTTACCGATGCGACCAACCTGGGCACAAAGCGAATAACTGCAAGCAGGGAAACGAAGAGAGAGGAACTATTCCGCCGCTAGTTCCCTCCTCGACTAATTGAAGGAACACAACCGATCGTTGCCTGTTGCGAGGCTTATGGTTGGGGCAAGGGAAGCACGAGCCCTCGTGGATATGGGTTGTACAACCACCCTGGAAACCGCGAGAATGGTCGTGAGCTGGAGTGGAAATATCATGCTCAGTGCGGTACATGGCAGGGAGGTCAAATGTAGAGGCATCAGCGAAGTGGAGCTGGAGATATATTGAGACTGCAGGCGATTGTAGTTGATGAGGTGGTGGACGGCGTCGACGTAGTGGTCGGAATGGATGAAGAAGAGAGCTTCCGTGCTGAGTTCGACGGTGAAAGATGGACGGTGGAGTACTACCTGAAAGGAGAAGCCAGGTCCGAGTTCGAGAGAGAGGTGAACAGACGGATAGAGGAGGGCATTTTGATATGATAGAGTGAGGAGACAACGAGCGGTTTGATGCCGTTGATGGTAGTGGTTCAGCCGACAAAGAATAAGGTTCGACCGGTGCTGGACTTCAGGGAGTTGAACAAACATATGTCCTGTCATACGGGCGGCGAGGCACCGAACGAGTGTGGAGAAACCCTTCCTGAGTAGATGCGAATGAGGGGAGTGACTGCGATCGTCGACCACAAGTCAGCCTGTCTGCAGCTCCATGTACCAGAGAAGTTGTGGAAGTAGCAACTGGTGAAGTACAAAGGCAGAACATACTGCCTGATTCGACTGCGTTTCGGTCTGAGTCGACTGCCTGAGTTCAACACCGAAGATCATGGTGAAGGTTCTCAAGGCGCTTCTGAGCAAAGAGGCCAAAGTGGAGCAGGTTACCAGCTCATATGTTGATGATATCCTGGTAGATGAGAATGTGGTATCGATAGAAGAAATCGTGGACCATCTACGGAGGTTCGAACTGACGACAAAGCCGCCAGAGGGAGGTACGGCGTTGGGACTCGGGAGGTACGGCGGTGGGACTCGGGTTCGAAAGAGATGAAGTGGGTAAGTTTGTGTTTGTGGGGAGCTGGTGGGTCACTACTCTGTTGCAGGATGGCTCCGAATGGCATGTAGCTATATCAAAAGGCAAGCAGAATGAGTGAACTGGGATGATAAAGTGGGAGAGAAGGCGATGGTATGGTGCAAGGCGAGCAGCATAGCGTTGGGAGTCATTTTTGAAATGGGAGGTATTGAAGCGGCGTGACTTAGGAAGAAGGATGACTACAACTATACCAACATAGCTGAGCTGGACGCTGTGTGAAAGTGTATGAACCTAACGCTGAGATGGGGACTGCGAGTTGTCGAGGTCCAGACTGATTCTGCCACGGTGCGAGGGTGGCTCGAATCAATGATCACCAACCGGAAGAGGATTCGCACGAAAGAGGCGCGGAAATGGTGATTAAGTGTCGCCTGGGAATCCCGAGGGAGCTAGCTGCTGAGTTCGGCCTAGAGTTGCATGTGGTTTTTGTTCCCCCCGGAAAAGAATAAGGTGGACGTTCTAATCAGAGTGAAAAAGCATTAGTTGGAAACAGCAGAGGATGTTCCGAGTGGGGTAGCAGCGGTTTGTCAGTTGGAAAGCACAGAAATGAGGAGGCTTCACAACATGCACCACATGAGGATCGACAGGACGTTGGTTTTGACCAGGATGGTCGACCCCGATGTCACCAGGGAGAGCATTCGGAGGACAGTGGAGAATTGCAACAGATACGAATCTATCTATCCTGCTCCGAGCGCACACGAAACAGGAAAGATTCGAGTGGATGAAGAGTGGAAGAGGCTAGCCATTAACGTGATGCACTATCGAAGAGAGGTGTACCTTTCAATGGTCGACTATGGACCGGGGCGAATGGTTATATGGAGAGAAATCACAGCGGAGACTGCAGTCAAAGCTGCAGAAGCGCTGAATGCGGTGTTCTTGGAAAGAGGACCTGCAGACGAGCTATTGATGGACAGCAGCACAGTTTTTCGCTTAGAGCAGCTGAAGGAGATGCTCGAAAGGTGGAGGACAAGACGCTTCTTTAGAGCTGAATACAGGTCAGGTAGAAACGGGATTGTGGAACAGCACCACCGTACGATTAAAGACATGGCTGAGAGGGGACGAGTTGCCCCCATGGAGGCAACCTTCTGGTACAATATGTCACCCAGGGTAGTGCAAGCCGAAGAGTCGGTCCCGCAAAGGGCCATATACCTGTACAGCAGCCAGAGGTGGAAGGGGTTACATCGGTACAGGTTGGGAGGAAGTGTGGGTGAAGCTCCCGAACGCTCAGTGTACCCCGAATAATGTATCAGTGGATGGAATGCTGTGTCACGTCCTGGGTATTCGAAGGGTGATTAGCTCTTCCTATGACGAAGAAGGAGAAGCCGGCCTCGTAACCCTACGGAGATTTCAAAGTTCGTCCTCCCAAGTGGATGGATGATTACGAAACAGAATAGAGGAGCAATGATCTTTAGATCAGGGAGGCATGTGGTGGAAGGATAATTGATTGGAGAGAAGAAAGAAAGAGGTCGCGAGAGGACAGGACGCGAAAGGACCGGAAGACGAGATTACGTCACGTAGGCGAACGACAGTTCAAGTCGGTCTCTTTCTTACGGTGTCTGCAGGCAAAGAAAGTCGTGTGCTGCTAGCGTAGTGGTCCTAGCTGGCGAGGGATCGGCAGAGTCGATGCGTGATTACAACTGAATGATCTGGCTGTCATCCCCGATGTAAACTTTATTTCGTGCCTTTAAACCACAACCGTCAACAGCGAGATCAGCAATGAATACTTTCATACTTATTCTGAATACGTCAAGGCAATTTCAGTGTGTTCAACTCATAAAGTAAATATTACACTTTATAGGTTAATACGTCTCGGGTGCCTTCCTGAGCTAAATATATAGTTGCATCCCTCATGATAGCAAATTTGTTTTTGACAATGTGGTAGTCCCCTTTTTTGGATTAGAAGACCGAAAATATGTACGTAGGTACAGTTGACTCCGTTAGGGCACAGCTGATGTCGTACTATGGGAGGCAACTCTTCATTTTCTCCCGGAAAATGTAACTTTTTATCACCGTTTTCGTTCCGCTTTTTAGCACCACCGAGTGAGCCAGGACTTTATATTCACCTCAAGCATAAAAGAGACTAGGCATTTCCGGCCAGCATATTTGAAGAGACGTCAATATTGCCAAGCATACCAATCGACGCGAAACCGTCGGTAAATTTCTGACCAGTTATATGCCATAACAAAGAATATACTGCTACGCAGTATAAAAGTATAATCGCTCGATTTGTCCTTTAGAGTGTACTTTCTGACAACCAACCGATAATATATGTGTGCGCGCGCGCAACGCGCGCGAGTTTGTGTGCGTGCGTGCGTGCGTGTGTGTGTGTGTGTGTGTGTGTGTGTGTGTGTGTGTGTGTGTGTGTGTGTGTGTGTATGTGTGTGTTTTTGTGCATGTGTGTGTTTGTGCTTGTGTGTGTGTGCGTGCTGTATCTACATGTGTGCGTATGTACATGTATATAATGCATATATACATAATAATGTGTACGTACACAAAAAGAAAAGTGCACAGTATATTATGCTAGAACTTATGATTGTAGGTGGGCAGTTTGTGACATAGGCAGCCGTTACTCCGTGTTTTACAGCTGCAAAAGCGTGCGCCTAATCGATCAGTTGCTCACTATGAGTCAAACCTTAGCCGCACACAGTTTAAAAGTTGGGTCCTTGTAAACTGTTCGTAAATTTAGTATCCATTCTAGGAGCCAGTAAATTAGCACCGAGAAGATTCTGCGTTTCCAAACCAGTGGTATTTAGAGCTACATTCATTCTACCTGATAGTATGTAGAGGAACTATATAGGTATGACCAGAAGAGCGTAACAACTTCTGAATTCCTTTAGGTCCAGAGACAGAGTAAATTCCTTAATCCTGTCTCATTTAGTTTGGAAGTTTGAGACCATAGAAATGACTGCTCCGTTATAGAGTCAGCAGAGACTCTCCACATTACAACTGCAAATCCTGTAGCAGCTCGCAGTATCGCACAGAAGGAAAACAAATGATTTTTAATTGCCACACTGAGATTTTGGATAATTTTCATCTGATTAAAGAGGAAATGGAAGTTAATTTGTTGTATCTTAGTAGCGTCTTTACACTCTGATAGTGCCGTTCAGTGACTCACGCGAATAGTGTGTAACAACTGATCACGTGACCTGTTTCGTTGAATTGGTACAAAGTTAACTAACGACCCATAAGGATCCACCATACAAAAGTAGATTCAGAAATACACGCATTCACGCACACACATACACGCATGTAACCATTCATACATGTACACATGTATACGTACCCACGCGAGCACGCACAAACAGCTTCTGCATCAAAAATGTAACAATAATTAAAATAGTTGTTTTCTGAACTGTGTATTTGAATGCTTTGGCTACACCTTTTATTGAATACACACATACACACACACATACATACACACACACATACATACACACACATACATACACACACATACAGACACATATACACACATACATACATACATACATACATACACACGCACACACACACACACACACACACACAACACACGCAAAGGCGTACACGTATACACAATATCTGATATTTGTATCTCTCTCTTTCACTACATATCTATGCATGTTTGTGTGAGTATCTGTGTAGATGTGTGTGCGCGTGTATGTGCATGAGTGCATGTCTCTCATAATAATATTTTCGTACTTTCTTTTTTTTTTACCAGTAAAAGAAGGTGCATCATTGTCATTCCTAGTACAATTTTTCCAAACGTCTTTATCTTCCCAGGCACACTAATTTGCAATCGGGAAATACCTAAAGTCTTAGAACCTGATATTACACAAAATAAGTGGAGCTCATATATTTCTGCTTCTGACAAGGCAGACAAAGCTCCCTACGGTTGCAGATATAGCCATATCACGTGACTTTGAATTTTGATGCAGAGCATCTTAATTCTCGTCAGTGGCTCTTACTGCGCCTAGGGTTAAGCTCAACTCACCTTGTCAGCTTATAAGAAAAACCATTGAATTGCAGGGAGGTTTATATAAAGACGATGCTCTATTTATTATCCCTAGCGACAACAAATCGATCATAGAAAGAATGAGGAAAAGAATTAGAAATTTTTTAAAAGCTTCAACTTACGTTTCAATATGGCACAAAAGTGGAAATTTTTTTGGATACTACATTAGACATTAACTCAGGATTATACCACCCCTGCAGAAAACCAGGCGAAGTTACGAAGTATGTGAACAAATTATAAGATCAGTACCCCCTGATATATTAAAATCAGTAGTTAAAAGTATTTCTAAAAGAATTACGAAGTTATCAGCAAAAAAGACATTTTTAATACCCATTCCCACCAGTATAACTTCGCTTTGTATCCTGCCTTAGAAGGCAGGCTACAACCATGGAATTACTTTTCTTAATCCAGAAAGTATAACACCTACTAATAGTAGAAATAATGAGAATTTAAGTGAGTGGGGGAATACAGGCTTACTTGGTCAGGAAAACAGACCTACTATAAAAGCAACCAACAAATCCATCGATTTAAATACAGAAGATAAGTAACAACAGGAAATTAGATGCTAACCAATAGGGATATTAGTTTGTATAATAAATGTAGTGGTGCGATTGAGCGGATTACGCCACCCTGTAATAATAAGAAAAATACCAATAGTATAGCCATATCTAATAATCAAGTCGCGACTTTGGGAAGCGTTGAAAGAGCAGGTAGATTCCGCTTTTACATACGTAAGAGGTCTGAAAATAATGATTTGGTCTGGTATAACTGTGCCATATCCACAAACACATATAAGAAATTTATGGCAATTTTAGAAAAAACTTCCCTGCTTCCCCCAGATACAATAGAATATTTTCCCGCAAAACAGCTTGAATCTTGTATTTCCTATTTTTTTAATATAAGTTCTTATTTTGTTTTCTTATTTTGATATTCTTACCTATTAACCTCTTACCCATTATAAGTTGTCACTGTTCTTTGTCAAAAGTAAAATGTAAAGCTTTGTATGAACTTTGTTGTGTTAAGTACTGATTATCACAGAAGTAATAAAATACAGATATACATTCTTTGATAATAATAAGAAAATGTTAAAAACAGTTTACAAGAAAGCATTTAAGAAAGTAATCAGAGTTCCGTTCTGATTACTTTCTTAAATACTTTCTTGTAAACTGTTTTAACATTTTCTTATTATTATCAAAGAATGTATATCTGTATTTTAATACTTTTGTGATAACCAATACAAAGCTCATACAAAGCTTTACCTTTTACTTTTGACAATCTTTTTCTAAAAAAGTGAAACCGGTCAAGTGAATAAACATGTTTAAAATTGCATTTTCAAACCTTCTTTCATGTATATTTCCACTCGTGCGGTACCTTACAACTTTACTTTGTTATATATATATATATATATATATGTGTGTGTGTGTGTGTGTGTATGTGTGTGTGTGTGTGTGTGTGTGTATAGGCGTAGGAGTGGCTGTGCGGTAAGTAGCTTCCTTACTAACCACATGGTTCCGGATTCAGTCCCACTGCGTGGCACCTTGGGAAAGTGTCTTCTACTATAGCCACAGGCCGACCAAAGCCTTGAGTGGATTTCGTAACGGAAACTGAAAGAGGCTCGTCGTATATATGTATATATATGTATGTATGTTTGTGTGTATGCTTGTGTGTCTGTGTTTGTCCTCCCCAACATCGCTTGACAACCGATGCTGGTGTGTTTACGTCCCCGTAACTTAGTGGTTCGCCATAAGAGAACGATAGAATAAGTACTAGGCTCCCAAAGAATAAGTTCTGTGGTCGATTTGCTCGACTAAAGGCGGTGCTCCAGCATGGCCACAGTCAAATGACTGAAACAAGTAAAAGTATATATATATATATATATATATATATATATATATATATATATGTGCCATAAATATCGCCATCCGTTTAGAGAAAAATTTGTAGTTTAGAATCAGTAGTTCTTTGACTGCTATTTCTAAATTTTCAGTATGTTGGAGAAGCAACTCAATGCTAATCCCTGTATATTTATGATGATAAATGGTTTTACCGATAAAGGTTTTTTTCATACTGAACTACTTGGCAAAATTGTTAATTGTTAATTCTATTATTAATTGACGATTCCCTGCCCTTATTCTTGTATATTTTATATTTGATATCTCTAAGTTAGATGGTTAAACCGTAATCCCTCCACACGGGACTTCTTTTCATACGGGACTATTTGTGACGCACATGGAATGGATTTCTTTGGGGTGAGATGCCTGAACTCACTGGCCGATGAATTCGTAAGAGCCTTTCTTATCGCTGATTTTTGGTGGCGCATGGCCAAAAATTACCGTGAATTTTTTTTAGAGACACTTTCAAATTTATCAGAATATTTGGACTGAAGATTGGAATAGTGAAATTTTCATTCGCTTAACCATGAAACGATTCGTATCCAATTAACTAAGGACTTGTTTTGTTTACGCTTTTCCCTCCGGTTTTTTGTTCTATGTGTGCCATAAATATCGCCATCCGTTCAGAGAAAAAATTGTAGTTTAGAATCAGTAGTTCTTTGACTGCTATTTCTAAATTTTCAGTATGTTGGAGAAGCAACTCAATGCTAATTCCTGTATATTTATGATGATAAATGGTTTTACCGATAAAGGTTTTTTCATACTGAACTACTTGGCAAAATTGTTAATTGTTAATTCTATTATTAATTGACGATTCCCTGCCCTTATTCTTGTATATTTTATATTTGATATCTCTAAGTTAGATGGTTAAACCGTAATCCCTCCACACGGGACTTCTTTTCATATTTGTGACGCACATGGAATGGATTTCTTTGGGGTGAGATGCCTGAACTCACTGGCCGATGAATTCGTAAGTGCCTTTCTTATCGTTGATTTTTGGTGGCGCATGGCCAAAAATTACCGTGAATTTTTTTTTAGAGACACCTTCAAATTTATCAGAATATTTGGACTGAAGATTGGAATAGTGAAATTTTCATTTGCTTAACCATGAAACGATTCGTATCCAATTAACTAAGGACTTGTTTTGTTTACGCTTTTCCCTCCGTTTTTTTGTTCTATGTGTGCCATAAATATCGCCATCCGTTTAGAGAAAAATTTGTAGTTTAGAATCAGTAGTTCTTTGACTGCTATTTCTAAATTTTCAGTATGTTGGAGAAGCAACTCAATGCTAATCCCTGTATATTTATGATGATAAATGGTTTTACCGATAGAGGTTTTTTCATACTGAACTACTTGGCAAAATTGTTAATTGTTAATTCTATTATTAATTGACGATTCCCTGCCCTTATTCTTGTATATTTTATATTTGTTATCTCTAAGTTAGATGGTTAAACCGTAATCCCTCCACACGGGACTTCTTTTCATATTTGTGACGCACATGGAATGGATTTCTTTGGGGTGAGATGCCTGAACTCACTGGCCGATGAATTCGTAAGTGCCTTTCTTATCGTTGATTTTTGGTGGCGCATGGCCAAAAATTACCGTGATTTTTTTTAGAGACACTTTCAAATTTATCAGAATATTTGGACTGAAGATTGGAATAGTGAAATTTTCATTCGCTTAACCATGAAACGATTCGTATCCAATTAACTAAGGACTTGTTTTGTTTACGCTTTTCCCTCCGGTTTTTTGTTCTATGTGTGCCATAAATATCGCCATCCGTTCAGAGAAAAAATTGTAGTTTAGAATCAGTAGTTCTTTGACTGCTATTTCTAAATTTTCAGTATGTTGGAGAAGCAACTCAATGCTAATTCCTGTATATTTATGATGATAAATGGTTTTACCGATAAAGGTTTTTTCATACTGAACTACCTGGCAAAATTGTTAATTGTTAATTCTATTATTAATTGACGATTCCCTGCCCTTATTCTTGTATATTTTATATTTGATATCTCTAAGTTAGATGGTTAAACCGTAATCCCTCCACACGGGACTTCTTTTCATACGGGACTATTTGTGACGCACATGGAATGGATTTCTTTGGGGTGAGATGCCTGAACTCACTGGCCGATGAATTCGTAAGTGCCTTTCTTATCGTTGATTTTTGGTGGCGCATGGCCAAAAATTACCGTGAATTTTTTTTAGAGGCACTTTCAAATTTATCAGAATATTTGGACTGAAGATTGGAATAGTGAAATTTTCATTCGCTTAACCATGAAACGATTCGTATCCAATTAACTAAGGACTTGCTTTGTTTACGCTTTTCCCTCCGGTTTTTTTTTCTATGTGTGCCATAAATATCGCCATCCGTTTAGAGAAAAATTTGTAGTTTAGAATCAGTAGTTCTTTGACTGCTATTTCTAAATTTTCAGTATGTTGGAGAAGCAACTCAATGCTAATTCCTGTATATTTATGATGATAAATGGTTTTACCGATAAAGGTTTTTTCATACTGAACTACTTGGCAAAATTGTTAATTGTTAATTCTATTATTAATTGACGATTCCCTGCCCTTATTCTTGTATATATATATATATATATATATATATATATATATATATATATATATATATATATATATATATATATATATATACTATTTATTAAAGCTGAAAAAATCATCACTCAGTGCTTCACATTACCATGAAATAAATAATATATTACTCTACCTTTGGTTTTTTAGTACAATTCTTCCACCTTGTTTTGCATTTATGTGCTTACTTGTGTGTGTGTGTGTGTATAAATGTCTCTATCCCCTCTTTCTCCGTCTGTCTGTCTGTCTTGCTCTGTATATATACCTCATTACAGCTGTTTCCAACGGATTTCTTAATGAATGCAAGGATAAAAGGCCACATTAAGTAATGGATTTCTATTGGTATCTTACCTCTTATACCCGACTCTAAAAAATCATCGCGCAAGACACTACCAATCTTTGATTATTGGTTTTAATTATCAGCGTTTTCATAAACCCCTTATTCTGCTTCATATCATTTCTGAGTTCATCGTATTATTCCCCTGTATTAATTTTGTTATGTTTTCGTTTAGTGTACAACTACCTCTAAGCATCCTGATAATTGATGTATGATCCTTATTATTGTTGTTACTTATTATGAATTATTATTGCTTCTATATCGATATTTCCATAATTTATATAATCTCATCTATACCATTTAGGTATTTCCCACTCTCATTATTGTCACCACCCTCTCCAGTTATAACCCTGAACCTATTGTTGAGTTATTTCTTTTTAATTTTAAATAAGCTTTTCTTGTACATTTATTGTATGTTTAATTACCTTATATACCCTTTATCTTAGTTTCACCCCTCTCTGGAATAAAATCAAATCTAATAGAATGAGTAGCAGGGAAATACATATATAGTTAACTCAAACATTATCTTTCGGGTTGTTGATAACGAACTAGACTGCTTGGCTCTTTTCTCTCCCCCACACTTAACATGCTCACTAACCCTGAAGCAATAAATCATTTGAACGCCCTACCCGCTAACTAACCTCTTAATGTCTTCCCAGCTTTCCAGACCAGCCTTGGATGGAATCAAGTTCGGCTCGCCACTGCGGTAAAATGTTATTCTTAAATTGTTTGAAATGTTATACATCGTGTGAAGAAAGTGGGTTTCTTTTGGTTATGATGTAATGTACTCATTAATCTATTAAAGAAATCCGTTGGAAACAGCTGTAGTGAAGTGACGCGTATCCATCGTTTGTTATCTATTCGAATCGTTCATAATACTCCTCACTGGAATCCCGATCCGTCAGATATTCTGGAGCATACTAAACACTGTACGACCAATACAACGTACACTTTTGGATTAGTCCGTAGGCTATTAAAATACCAATTTCCTGTATACATAGCATGAATATTTCACTGGATGTACTTCGGTACCTATTATATTTATTTGATTAAAGGTGCTGTTTACAAGTAAATTCGACCCAACCTGGTGCCTATCATTTAAGTATTTGATTCATCTGAATCTTTAATATTGCACATACATACATACATACATACATACATACATACATACATATACATACATACATATACATACATACATGTGTAAAGTATATACATACATATAATAAATATTTAAATATAACATGCATACACACAAACACGCAGACAGGCATGAGCACATACTTCATAATTATCCAGTCAGACAATCTAATTAAAACAATTACCACCATCACCACCACCCCAACATTCAGCCAAACAATGCATTAAAGGTAAAAATGAGAGATGCCAAGTGCATGATTTTCTTCATTTCTTTGTTTCCAATAAACAGTTCAATAGTGAGCATACATTTCAGTTGTTTGCAAAACTGGCAACATAAGAAAATCTAATGAATCAACGTGAATGTGTAAACAAATCTAAAAAGTTTTCTGGAACAACAATATATTACTGAGGAAATGCCAAGTATTGCAACCTTTCTATACATATATTGATACCTACATATATAAACACATAAATCTACAGATGTATAAACACACAACTATTTACATACATATATCTGAGCGCGCGTCTGTGTGTGCATGCTAATGTTTCGCTAACTTAACATCGAATGATGCTTGTAAACGAATGTCATCAATAAACAAGTGGTGTCGATCATTTCCATTTTTCCATGGGACAATATTATCTTACTTAGAATCAGGCGAACCTTGGCGAATGAAAGAGCATCCGGTCGAAGAAAATCTGCCACAACAAATTCTACCTGCCCCGTGCAAGCAAGGAAAAAGGACACTAAAATGAAGCCAACATAGATATATATAAAGAAGTGTATATCCAGATTAAGATAAATGGTAATTAGATCTAATAGTAAAAATAAATGTATACAAATACGTACGGACACACTCAAATACAGACAGACAGACACACACACATACACAGAGGGTGAGTGAGGGTTATGTTTGTCATATTCGAGGCTTCGATGAAGCTGTAAAGTGTTACTCAGGTACTGCTGTATCTTGTTCAGGTATAAAGTGTTACTCAGGTACTGCAGAAACAGCTGTAAGCTAATGAAGATCATAAGACAAACTTTTTGTTCCTTTGTCATCTCATTTTTACACACACACACACACACACACACACACACACACACACACACACACACACACACACACACACACACACACACACAAGCTGTTTATTTAAGCCAAAAAATCTTCAGAAACTTTTACTCAGTTTCACGTTACCGTTCATCGGACAGTTGTGATGGTACATGTAATATGATATGATGTAATATAATGTAGTCATTACAATTCAATGAATAAGCCATTGAATTTGATTGGGTGTCTGATTAAAAAAGTATAAGGTATAGTTATACTGCCAGAGGGGGTAAAAGTCAACGGTAAAATAGAAAAGTGATGATAAAATCGATTAAAAAAAACCTTGTATAAAAAATGGACGGAATATATCCAGAAAAATGAGAATTGATCTATTCCATCTCAATCACAGATTTTTTCATTAATTTCTTTTTAACTAAACACTTTGAAACATCGAATACTGGTAGAATTTCTCACGTAGAACACGGTTTACTCTGAACGTTTCTGACAAAATTTTGTATTTTAGAAAATATTTCGTGTTAAAGTTGTCATATTTGGGTAATTTTAACCAATCAATGACGTGTATTTAGCTGAAGAAATGCACTGCTGTTTGCGGAAGAGCAACAGTCCCCGGCTCATCTCTACTAAATGCATTTGGATATTTTTACTTACTGTCTGTGATTATTTTCACAACTCTGTTCTATTTTATTTTTGTTTACCTGCCTGCGTTAATTTCGGGATTGTTTTCACCAACTTCTGTTTACTTGCATGCGTTAATTTGTATGTGTGACACCTGCCTGGTTATTTTTTTATATGCACCTCTGCCCGAACTGTGTATGCACTGCAATGAAATGTAACAGTGCATTTCGAAGTTTAATATTCCGCATTAAAATTGATTTAATCTTTATCCGTTTGTACTGTTTTTCCTTTTGTTTACATCATATACATGCCACATTATGGGTTAGGTTCGGGTTAGAGCTATGGTTTAGAATTAGGGTTAGATAGCATGCTAAAGTGTAAATGGCCACGTATACTGTATGCTAAAGTAGCACTAAAGATTAATTGATATATTGTTCGTAGAAGTTTGTGTTATTTCACAGTGAAGTTGGAAAGTGTCGGTTGGTTTGTTCATTTGGAATATTTATTGTTGATTCGTGAGAGATTGTTGGATTGTTACGTTCTTACTGCTGCTGCATTGTTATCTTGTTATTGTATCCCACTGGTACCGTGTATCGTAGGCCATTATCCCAATAGTGGTGGTACTACTATATTGGATACAAACCACGTCACAGCATCTGGCGACGAGGGGCTCGAAGCTCACGCAGGTTGTATTTCACATGCAAACCAAGCATTAACCTGTTTTCAGTCCTTTCTTACCAGATTGTCAGCCTTATGAAATTACTTCGTTGCTCATGTTTTTTCATCTGAAGCCATCAACATAATATTATTCAAGATCAACTGTGTCAATCTTACCAGTATTGAGTAGCCTGCAAAAACTATAGGCACAGTTCTTGCCTTTCGTCTCAGAAGGAATACAAAAGCCAAGGACACAGCCCCTTCGTCCCGCCAAATTGTTTAAATTAAACAGAAAAAAACTAAAATAAACAGAGGCCTCTGCTATTCGTGTGAATTAATAAGCTGTATACTATATCAAACTGAGCCCACATCATCATCTTTAACATGTTTCACAGCTCAAACCTTATATTAAATATTTTATCCAATCATTTCTCTCTAGAATGGCAACCTCTACAAGGAATCACTTTTTCTTCAGATATTAATTTACAGAAGTTGAAAAAAAACATCATCTACATTCACATTAACAGTTTGGGAAAGCCTGCAGATATTCTCTGAACACCATTTTTTTCTCTTGCTCGCACTAAATAATAGTACTAATAAGAATTTCTAACAAAGGCACAAAGCAAGAAATTTTATAGAAGGACACAATTAGTCAACTATATTGACCCAGGACTTACTGATCAAGTAATTTATTTTATTGCCCTCAGGAACATAGAAATGTGAAGTAAAGTGTGCTGACACTGCTAACCCTTTCATGACTTAATTTCTGATTGGTAATCTGCTTCAATTAATCTTTAGGGCCACTTTAGCATACAGTATATGTGGCCATTTACACTTTAGCATATTATCTAACCCTAATTCTAAACCATAGCTCTAACCCGAACCTAAACAAAAGGAAAAACAGTACAAACGGATAAAGATTAAATCAATTTTAATGCGGAATATTAAACTTTGAAATGCACTGTTACATTTCATTGCAGTGCATACACAGTTCGGGCAGAGGTGCATATAAAAAATAACCAGGCAGGTGTAACACATACAAATTAACGCATGCAAGTAAACAGAAGTTGGTGAAAATAATCCCGAAATTAACGCAGGCAGGTAAACAAAAATAAAATAGAACAGAGTTGTGAAAATAATCACAGGCAGTAAGTAAAAATATCCAAATGCATTTAATAGAGATGAGCCGGAGATTGTTGCTCTTCCGCAAACAGCAGTGCATTTCTTCAGCTAAATACAAGTCATTGATTGGTTAAAATTACCCAAATATGACAACTTTAACACGAAATAATTTCTAAAATACGAAATTTTGTCAAAAACGTTCAGAGTAAACCGTGTTCTACGTGAGAAATTCTACCGGTATTTGAAGTTTCAAAGTATTTAGTTAAAAAGATTAATGAAAAAAATCTGTGATTGAGATGGAATAGATCCATGAGATTTACAAATAATTAATTAATAGTTGAATAGAATAATAGGTTTGCAAAATTGGATATTTAAAAGTCGAGATTATAATAAAATTTAAAAATAAACTAAATTGGTCGATGAGAACTTAAATAAGTAGACAAGTGTACAATGTGTGTATATATATATATATAAATTTTATATATATATATATATATATATATATATATACATCAAAATTTGAAAACCCTACAAGATTAGGTGAAAAGCGCTTTATATGAATTATAAAACATGTGACATAATAAAAATCTGTAAATGTACAACCATCCAGTTTTTGTGAGTACCTTAATTTTTCTTCTACAATATAATTCCTGTACATCACTTCCAAACCTTCCAATATATATATATATATATATATATATATATATATATATATATATATACACACACACACACACACACACATATATATGCATTTCAATATGAGACCGCGTGTGTATCGTTGGCGATTTTCTTTCTCCGTCTTCCCTTCTTTGGACTTTTTCTATATTTCTGATGAAATATAGTTAGGCGTGGTGTGGAGGTGTTGAAATATAGTTAGGTGTGGCGGATGAACCAGATATAGCCACCGCCACTAGTTCCTCGCCGTGTCGTTTCCTGAAAGAGAAGCTGGAAACGAATAAGATGGAAGGCATTTACGAACCCTATTGCCAAATGTGCGGTGGAACCAACACATTGGATAATTCACCTGAGTGGCACTCGGACTACGTGAGTGCCGGGATATATATATATATATATATATATATATATTGTTGTACTTGGGGATGGTCATATTGCCAGTTTAGCCAATAAAAACACACGCACTGTATATTTGGTGTTAATTTTTTTTTTTTCAGCTTTATATTACATTAATCTTAATCTTAATCTTATTTCGGCCAGAGTTCTTTCGTCACACTTCTGTGACCTCATCAGTGGTCCTTTGTTTCCTTCTTTCTTATGTGTGTCTCACCTTGCTAACTATCAGCCATTTTGACAAAATGGCTGATAGTTAGCAAGGTGAGACACACATAAGAAAGAAGGAAACAAAGGACCACTGATGAGGTCACAGAAGTGTGACGAAAGAACTCTGGCCGAAATAAGATTAAGATTAAGATTAATGTAATATAAAGCTGAAAAAAAAAAATTAACACCAAATATACAGTGCGTGTGTTTTTATTGGCTAAACTGGCAATATGACCATCCCCAAGTACAACAACATCTGTTTCAACACACGATTTCACATAAAAAATCTTGCAAAACATATATATATATATATATATATATATATATATATATATATATATATATATATATATGGTGGTTGTCTACTCCTTAAACAGAGTTTGACCACCTCCTGCACCTACACCTTAGCCCTTTCATGGCGTCTGATGTGGCTTTTTAAACCAGACAGTGTTTTGAAAAAACACCCACACATATTGCACTACCAATACCTGCAAGTAAGTTCTGCTCATTGTGGATCCTAACATGTCTTTTAAGACCCCCATTGGATTTGCAAACCCTCTGGCACACACCACATTCAAACGTGTGCACAGACATATAATCAGAATAGCTGGGTGAGGTTTGCTTTCCATGGGTTCGCAGGTGAGATTTGAGGCCAGCCAAGGACAGACATGGTCTGTCACAGACTGTGCACACAAAAAGGTCCTTGTCATTCACCTTCTCAGTCTTCACCTTTTTCCTTAAATGTCTCTTGAGCCCTGCTTGCATCATCCTGGCCTCTTCAAATGCTTTCACTCCACTCCACACCCCTGTTCGCCATCCAACTCGATCTGAAGCGAGGACTTCTATATCTTTTGGAGCCATTCCAATTGACTTCATAGCAGTCCTTATGCCATCCTTAAACCTTTTTTTAGGTTTATTCCGATAACGTTTCCCCTCTGCAAGCTCACCATAAAACAGCTGTTTCGGCATGCGTTCATCTGCCATTCGAACAATATGGCCACACCATCTCAATTGGTTCCTCAAAATCATGGCTTTAATTGAGGGGATGCCTGCAGATGCAAGGATATCTGTGTTTGGAGTAAAAGAATTCCATTTAATTCTTAAAATATGACGAAGGCATTTTTGGTGGAATTTTTCTAACATTTTAAAATGCCTTTCATAACAGGTCCAAGTTTCACAGGAATACAATAGGGATGTTAAGACAAATGATTTGTAAAGAGCCAGCTTTGTATTGTTATTTATATGTCGCTGGCGCCAGACGCGTGACTCCAAGCCACCAAATGCTTTTGCTGCCCTTTGAATTCGCAGGTGTATTTACGTATCAAGATTTCCATCATCTTGAACAGAGCTTCCCAGGTAGACAAATGAATTGACAACCTCAAGTAACTTTCCCTTAACAAAAATTTTAGGGAGGTTACAAACAGCACCATACGCAGGTTGATACATCACAACTGTTTTTTTCAGATTGATGGTCAGGCCAAAATCATCACAAGCTGCATCAAATGCAGATACAAGGGATTGCAGACCCGATTCAGAATGACTAACCAGATCGCAATCGTCAGCATACAAAATTTCCCTAATAAGTGAAGTAAAAACCTTCGTTTTAAACTTCAGTCGGGTCAAATTAAAAACATTCCCCGTTGTTCGATATTTTATGTAGATACCCTCCTCAGAGTTTTGAAAGGAATGTGACACCACAACGGCAAAGTATATTGCAAAGAGGGTGGGTGCATCAAGGTCTCCCTGCTTTACTCCATTTTCCACAGCAAAAAATTCAGAAAGCCTACCACCAAAATTAACCCTAGCTCTCATATCCTGATGCAAAGCCTTGACCATGTTTATAAACTTTTCTGGGCAACCAATTTTCCCCAGAATTAGCCACAGAGCACTTCGATTAACAGTATCGAATGCTTTGCTCAAATCAACAAAGCAATGGTACAGAGCAAGATTCTGTTCAATGCACTTCTCCTGTAATTGTCTGACAGTAAAGATACAATCAGCTGTGCCCCTGGAGGAACGAAAACCACACTGAGACTCAGACACCATACTTGGAACTATAAAGGTATTTAAACGTTCTAACAAAATGCGGGCGAGCACCTTTCCAACCACAGACAAAAGGGAAATCCCACGAAAATTACCACACAGATCCTTTGGCCCCGATTTATATAAGGAGACAAGAATGGCATCACTCCAGTCTTGAGGCACTTTCTCACTTCTCCAACAGTGACAAATTAAAATATTTAAGAGTTCCATCATTTTGTCACCCCCATATTTCAAGACTTCTGCACAGATTCCATCAGATCCTGGAGACTTGTTGTTATTCAGCTTATTCATAGCTAAATAAATGTCATTTAGAGTTGGTTCAAATGCCATCTCTTCTATAACTGGAAGTTGTTCAATTTTTTCTATCGTCCTCATATTAACGGATGATGGTCTATTCAAAAGTGCAGAGAAATGTTCTACCCAACGCTTATGAATAGAAGCGGTGTCAGTCAGAAGAAAACATCCATCTTCTGTTCTCACTGGAGCTACTGAAGAAGATTTTGGACCATATACCTCCCTAACATAAGACTACAAACAACTGGCATCATTTCTATCAGCTGCTTCTTGTGCCCCTTTTGCCCTATCATTCCACCATTCCTGTTTAATTTTCCTTAGAGCAGTTTGCACCCTCCTTTTCAGCTTTCTGTAAGTTTCATTTGAGTTGGGATTCAATGACTGAGAGAGCAGTGTATTGCCTAAGTTTTGTTTTTCTAAAAGTAGATCATGAATTTCTGCTGATCTATCTGAGAACCAATCTCTGGATTTATGAGATTTAAATCCCACTGACGAACTTGCAGCCTGAAATACTTTTGTTTTGAAATCTTCCCATAAATTGTTTGGGTCAAGATTAATACTTTCTATAGCGTCGTGGAATCTTTGCAAGTTGCTTGATAATTTAAAGTTTGCAACGTTTAACTTTTTGGGTATCTTAGGACCAGACTGTCGGTTTTTAGGTTTTATCGAAAAATCTATTTTGCCACGCAGTAGATGATGGTCAGTCCAGCTCTCTGCCCCTCTCATGACCCGAACGCTAGAAACGTCTTTCATATCACATTTCCTAATCAAAATATAATCTATGAGATGCCAGTGCTTAGATCTTGGGTGCATCCAGGTGGCTTTATATTTATTTTTCTGCTTAAACAGAGTGTTGGTGACAACCAGATCATTCTCAGTACAAAACGTCAAAAGAGCTACTCCATTTCTATTGCATTTTCCAATCCCATGTCGACCTAAAACAGGCCATGAAACATAGTCCCTTCCAACTCTTGCATTGAAATCTCCCAAAATGACCAGCTTGTCAGAAATTGGTACTTTCATCAATAATCTTGCTAGATTGTCATAAAACTGTCCCACAGTTTCCTCAGAATGGGACATTGTTGGTGCATAAATACTGACAACGGTAAGAAACCTACCTTTTGTCAGTTTGATACGGCATGACATGATCCGGTCAGATATACCACTTGGAAGCTCTGCAATGGAGGACACTAATGTATTCTTGAGAGCAACCCAACACCAGATTCTCTACGCTGACCCTTAGGTAGGCCTTTCCAGAAGATAGTATATCCATAAGCAGATTCCATTACTTGACCCTCACCAGAGAGACGAGTTTCAGAGAGAGCAACTATATCAAGGGAATATTTCTTTAGCTCACATGCAATAAGTGCAGTACGCCTTTCTGGCCTCTTCGTGAAATTATCATCAAGAAGTGTGCGCACATTCCAACAGCCAAAATTCAAACGATGTTTATTTTTACTTTTTCTTGAGGACTGTTTGACCACAGTGGCAGGATGACGACCGGGTCCAGCCTGTGATACACTGGGACACCTGCCGGGCCAGACCTGTTCCCCTGATGTTCCCAAGCCTTTTTTGCCATTTACTGAATTTGTTTCAGACATTTTAAAATAAGTTACAGGTGCATTTTTAGGTTTCTGCCAACCAACCAATTGAATGATTTTACTAAGATTTGGAGTACAGGAAGTACCTGTGCAGATGAATAATTTTTAGTGGGTGTAGCTTGCACTGCACTACCCCCACTTATTAGCCCAAGAAGACTTTCACCGGTGTGACAAGAGAATTGACAAAATCAGGAATTTCCAAGGCCTCAGGTTTTATTTCGGAGATTTCCTTCTCCTAGGTAGATTACCAACCAAGGTTAAAGAGCTTCTACCTGCCCATGAGGTAAGCCGTCCCATTCCAGACACCTAACCGACACTCAGACACTCTGTAAAGTGAACAAATATCACTCCGGTGACCGATGTGGAGCAGCTCATCAAAAAAAAAAAAAAAAAAAGATAAAATATAAAAGATAAAAAATAGTATATATATAAAATTAAAATTATTCATATATACATATTTACAGACATTCACACACATATACACACCCATACATATATATATATATACATATTTACAGACATTTTGTTGGATGGTCGTTGACTGTTCACGAGTTCATCCGCCCTTTGACAGGTCTTATTTTTCGTCCTGCAGGGTGTCCAACAACACCCTCCTCACCAAGCAAGCCTGGTGGGGTTGCCAGTTTAGTCGCCGACGACCCGACCATGCAACAGGTTGTACTGGATTACATGTTACCAGTAGCACTGAAGAGCGACCTGACATATATATATATATATATATATATATATATATATATTGTATAAAAGGTCGTGGGTAAGGCTGAAACAATGCGAAGTAAATGCAAGGTAAATCACAAGAAAACAAATATGTGAATTAATTTTGAATACAAGGTAAGTCTACATTAAATCACATATTTGTTTTCATGTTATTTACCTTGCATTTACTTTTCCTTGTTTTGGCCTTACGATCTTTTATACAATATATTCTACACAATGCTTCATAGTAATTATTCCATTATATATATATATATATATATATATATATACACACTAATAAAAGTGAAGTTCAATTTTGCTTACTTGTAATGTTACACACCAAAACTGGCACATAATGGGAAAATACTATGAATTAAGCCGCCCCTGAAATGTTAATACGAACGGAATAAAACAAGTTTCGCGTAAATCGGACCAGTAGTTATTGAGATATTAGTGGTTTGGGGTATAAATACCCAAAACGGTGCATGATGGGAAAATATTCCGAATATAACTTCATCCTGAAAGTGAAGAAACTCTAGCCTTTCGATTAGACACAATGATTTGACAACGAAAAAATACGATTTGTTTTTTACAGTAAATGTTTATATTTTCGCTTTTGTTAAACACAATATTTTAATCATTTAGAAATATTTTTAAGTGAATGTGATTTCAAAAATGTGAGTACAGTAAGTATTTATATTTTAACTTTCTTTAAACAGACAATATTTTAATGACTTTTAAAATTATTTTCAAGTGAATACCATTACACAAATTGCATTACAAAAATTCTTTTTGGCATATTTAAAAAATATTTGAAAGTGAAAATGACTTTAAAAATACAGTAAATATTTCGTAAAAGACCCGTTCGCATTAAGGAATAGTGGATTCTCTGAGAAGATCCAATATAACCAACTTGATGCTAGCAGTAATGCAACACGTAGAACTAGGACTATACACAGGGGCTTTTGAAAATTCCTTCAAGACCCGTTTTTATTATAGAAATTCCTTCCGATACCCCGAAAATAGGACAAAAATCAGTCTGGCAAAATATGTCTGGGAATTAAAAGAAAATGAAACCCGCCCTTTCAACGCGACATGGAGAATTTTAGATAAAGCATCACCTTACAGACATGGAGCGCATAAAAGACCCATCAAATGTAATTTATGTCTTTTGGAAAAATATGTTTTAAATCAAAGACGCGAACAAAATTTAAAATGTCAGCTGATAAAATACCATATGAATAGTATATGTCTTTTAAATCTTGAACTAGTTTTCAATCCCACTGTTGGATTTGTATTTTGTAATGCATGGTTATTTCGCATCGCAAAGTTATTGTATATATTTTGACGTATTTCTTAAGAAAACCTTCAACTGTTATATATATATATATATATATATATATATATATATATATATATATATATATATATATATATATATACATATACACCTTATTTTCATGTTTAAGATTTTATTTTTTCTTTCATTTTATTGTATTTTACAAACCCATTTAATCGTTATATTTATAGATAATTCGTATATGGTGTTCCGTTTTGCATGTCTTTTATCCGATTTTTATTATTATACACTCAGCAATTAAAAAAAAAGCTGTTTATATATATACATTAGGATCTAGATATGTATTTATGTGGATGTGTGTATTGTAGGTATGCATATGTATTTGTATGTGTGCGTCTGTGTATATGTGTAAGTAAGCGTGTATGTTTATACTTATGCACATACGTACATGGATGTATATGTATACATGTTTACACTTATACTTATGTGGATGTGTATTTACGTACATATTTCCATATATTTATATACCTGATCTTTTATGTGTATTTGTATACTAATATATACTTCTGTTTGTAAATATATATATATATATATATATATATATGTAATTTTATTTTATGTGTACGTTCGTTACACATATTCCGTCACTTATCTCTCTTTTTTCTTTCCTTACGCAAAGTATCCTTTCTCTCCCTATTGGTTACTTTGATAGCGTCCTTAAACAATGCGTTCCTCTTCTCCCTCCCCTTACTTCCCCCTTTCTTTCGCTAGCTTTTACGTTTAGGTTTCTTCGTTTCTTTTTCTTTCCCCCTCCCTACGTTTAAGATATACTTCCTATCTCTCTTGTCTGTAATACATAATATATGTATACACCAAGAGATTTTTGTGCGCGTGCATGATTACGTGCATATATGTATATGTATATATGTGTATTTGTGCGTATATTTGTCTTACATATATATGCCTGTATATGTATGTAACTATGTGCATGCATCTGTGTATTTTGATATATATATGTATATTATAGATGTTCTAGTATGGGTATATACTGTCGTAAAATATTTATGTAATGCAGCGTGAAAATTTTAATTTTAATTTTAATGTATTAATTGACTTATATTTCGTATATAATTATTTACAATATGTATTTTTGAATCTATTCTTTGATTTAAGGTTTTTTTCGACTTTATAATAGGATGAATTTATATCGAATTCATTTATTTTGTTCATTGCATGCTTAAGATCGTTAACTGAAAGGACCAATGAAACAAATCCATTTTTAAAGGTGTATCCTTTAACTAGTTTTGATTATATCATCATTTCTGTTCCATTTCAACACAACTGTCCGACGAACGAGAACGTGAAACTCTGAGTAACAGCTTTTGTTATATTTCTGCTGCTTTTAAATAAAGTATATTACTCTACCTCTGGCATTTGAGTACTCTTTTTTTCACCTTGTTTCACATTTATGTGCTTCCTCCGGTATATATATATATATATATATATATATATATATATATATATATATATATATATATATATATATATATATATATATATATACATATACAAGGGGTGTATGAAAAGTTTTGATCCTAGTCTAGAAACAGGGCTGCTATATAGCTGAAACAATTTTTTCTGGTAGGTACAGTCTTTTCGGAGTATTTTTGCTCATTTTCACGATTCTGATATTTAAAATATTTTTGCTGCACATTTATGAATAAGCAAGTGTCGAGGTTACAAGGAAAAAGGAGGAAACTGAGTATCGTGCTGTCAAAAAGTACCTTCATTTGAAAAGCATGACTCCTTCAGAAATCCATGAAGATATGGTGAGAACCTTAACAGACAATGCTCTTTCATATGCAACAGTCAAACGCTGGGTAAATGAATTCAAGCGTGGCGAGGAGAGTGTGGAAGGTGATCCAAGACCAGGGAGACCTCCAACTGCAACCACTGAGGACAACCTTGACCTTGCTCTTGGTATGATAATACAAGATCGCCGAATATCTTGTTATTAGATAGCCGAGAGACTGGGCATCTCCACTGAAAGAGCAGACAGCATTGTGACAAAAGAACTTGGGTTCTCAAAGGTTCAGCAAGGTGGGCCCCTCGCCTTTTGACTCCTGAACACAAACGCACCAGATGCACTTTGTCCACGAGCGATCTGGAACTGTTTGAAGCTGATGAAAAGAATTTTCTCGCTCGTTTCATTACTATGGACAAAAGTTGGGTTCATCACTACCAGCCTGAAACCAGAGGAGTCCTTTTTCATCACGACAATGTTCCAGCCCACACCTCAGTGGTTGCCATGGCAACAATTCGTGATTGTGGATATGAACTTGTTCCCCATCCGCCTTATTCGCCAGACTTAGCCCCCTCTGATTTTCATCTATTCCCCGAAATGAAAAAAGGCCCTGGCTGGTTGCCATTTTGCCAGTGACAATGACGTTATAGACGCTGTAGGAAGTTTCTTGAAATCTCAAACAAAAGAGTTCTACGCCGGGATAATGGCGCTTCAACACCACTAGAGAAAGTGTTCAGCCATCGAGGGGGATTATGTTGAAAAATAAATCATCAGAAGTCTTGTATCAACTTTTTTGAGGCTCAAGACTTTTCATACACCCCTCGTATATATACACATACATACATACACAAACACACATATACAAAAGCGCACACATATATTAGATATAATATATACACACAAATACACACACACACACACACATATATATATATACACATTTATTTACACACAAATAATCGTACAAATAGGCACTGGAGTAGCTGTGTGGTAAGTAGCTTACTTACTGCGCATGCGTTAGTCAGTTACTGCTACACTGGTATTGTCAAGACGTTGAAGAAATTTGAAGGTGCATCTATAAAGTAAGACATTTGTTTTGGGGGGATTCAGTGAGGGTTTGTTGTTTGTCGTTCATTTTTTTGCGAACAAGAAATCCCTACTGAGTTCCGAGGCATTTGTCTGCCTATAGTTGCGCTGTCTCACTTAATTGTGAGAATTGTGTTGTTTTGGGGGAGTATCTCGCCTCCAAAAATTGTAAAATTTTTTTGAAAATTTCTACCAATTTGTGGCGGATTTTTGAAGTCGTGTTTCTGCTGCTGTGTCCTAGTGGAGTACCTTTTTGGAGTACTTGTTGGCCAGGATTACCGGGTGGCCGGAATTGTGTGTTGCCGTGTTTTAAACTGTCTTTCTTCTTTCTTTTTCTCTGCTCTGTCTTTCTGCTCTTCTTTGTCTTCCTTCAAACTATTTTTTGACTTTGTTTAGACTTTTGTTCTGAACTATTTCTTGAACTTTTTTCTTCGAAACATAGCGAAGAAAATGAACACTGCGTTGGAGTGGGAAATCATCCCACCCAAGCAATGGTTGAAAAACCTACGGGAAAGAACGGTGATGTTGAGGACTTATTCTAAGTCACTCGACACCATTACGATCTTTCCTAAGACTGAAATAGAAAAAGAGTTGGCAGAATATCTGCCAATTATTAAGTTTATTTCTAGGGTTGTTAGATATGCAACGGTGTGGTCGCTATTTGACACCCCTGAGGTGGCACGCAAATTTGCGAGCCAGTCCTTAGAAGGGCAAAAGATTCTGTTTCTTCCCATTTACTGTAGGAAGAAATTAACAAGAGCTTGGATCTGTGGGCTGCCACCGGGCATTGAACGGGAATGAATAGAGGATACTATTCGCCGGGGTCTGGGTGGCAGTGGGCACAAGCTTTTAAATGTGAAATTGTTGCCGGCGGTTGATTGGGTGGGGTCAAAAGCAGTTTTTACCCTATGGACTCTATCAGCCGCTAAAGATCTGGTATTTCCAGATTTTTTGAAAATTGCCGGTTTCAGGTACCCAGTGATACTTGAGGGACGCCCCTCAAGTGTCACCTGTGCCTGGAATCGGGCCATATTAAGAACTATCCCCAAGACCAAAGTAGGGTCCTGGAACAGTTAATAAAAGTAGTGCCCCCTCTTCCTTTGGAGGGAGAAATGGAGGCAGTCGAGGAGGTAGAGACCTCGAAAAAAAAAAGAAAAAAATGGAAGGTGAGCAACCATTGTTGCCCACCGAAAGGCCCCAAAGCTGCGGTAGGGAGGGAAGATCCTCCGGATAAAGCGGAGGAGGTACACTCTCCCATAGCACAAGGGAGGAAAAAAGAAAAAAATGAAGAATGGGACATTGCCGGCGGTTAGTAGTACACTGCCGGCAAGTCCTGAAACCTCGTCGGTGGGAATTGTGCGACCGACGGAGGAAACTGTAGCCCCTCCCAGTGTGATGAAGGATGATTTTGTGATCTTTCATAAAGGAGGGGCGATACAGAGCTTTCTGAAGAAGTTGGAGCCGGAGGGAGGGGGTCCTGTCCTGGACTTAAGTCCCGCATTGGCCTCCGCAGGTAACTGCGGAGGTCATAACGGAGGTTGCAATGTTCAGAGTGATGAACTCCTTTCCCAAGGACCAGTATAGGCTTACTTTTTGGGGCTCCGACCTGGAACTGCACACACACACACACACACACACACACACACACAAACACACACACATATACATATATACATATACATATATACGACGGGCTTCTTTCAGTTTCCGTCTACCAAATCCACTCAGAAGGCTTTGGTCGGCCCGAGGCTATAGTAGGAGACACTTGCCCAAGGTGCCACGCAGTGGGACTGAACCCGGAACCATGTGGTTGTTAAGCAAGCTACTTACCACACAGCCACTCCTGCGTCTCCACCAGATATTTTAAGCATCTCAGTGGTGATTCTTGATGGGTCAGGGGCTTTCCTTGTCTTCATATCCTTAATTGCTTTATCTACTAAGCTACTGTCAATTCGCACAGCCGGTCCTTCTGTTGAGAGTATGCGCACTCTCCTTCCATGCATTCTCTACACTTAGCAACCTTTCATAGTGGCACATGCAAGCCTCCATCTTTGCAGATTTATTCACTGCAAGTGAGCCATCATCCATGTGAACACGCTTCACCTAGCACATAATTTTCCCTGACACACTCTGTCTTGCAATCCGAAACATCTCAAGCCTTTGGTCCTCTCGCTACAGAATATCGGCAAACTCCCTCCTTTCTGCTTCTCCCCTGGCTTAATATACCTGTCTTCTAGCCTCGCTCCTTGCACCATGTATATATATATATATATATATATATATATATATATATATATATATATATATATATATATATATATATATATATATATATATATATATATATATGCCTTTAACCCTCCAGCGCGGAGTATAGGCCACTTATAATTGAATTCCATGTCGCATAATTTTTCGCTTCTGTACTTATACTCTGCCATGAATGTCCCCCTTTCTCTAGTTCCGTTTGTGTTGATCTACGCCACGAGGTCTTAGGCATACCTTTCTTTAAGGGGATTTAAGCGTTTGCGGAAATTATAGAGGGATTATGTTATTAACGACTCCTGGAAAAGTTTTTAACAGGATACTTTTAGAGCGGATGAGGACAGCAGTTGACAAATTGCTGCGTAAAGAACAAGCCGGATTTAGGAAGAACCGTTCATGTGTAGATCAAATCACCACTCTTCGCATCATCTTAGAGCAAAGCGCAGAGTGGAATGCACGGTTTTATATTAACTTTATTGATTTCGAAAAAGCATTTGATAGTGTAGATAGGGAATGCTTATGGAAAATTATGCAGCACTACGGCATACCAGACAAGTATATATCTATAATAAGAGCAACTTACCAAGGAATGTCATGCCGAGTCTTGCATGGAAACAGAGCTACAGATAAATTCGAAGTAAAAACAATAGTTCGACAGGGCTGTATACTTTCTCCCTTTTTATTCCTACTAGTTATAGATTGGATTATGAAGGAAACTACGACTGAAAGCCAAACAAAATGGAAGAATGCAGAAGCTCTAGAAGATCTCGACTTCGCAGATGATATAGCGCTACTTTCACAAACATATAGCCAAATGCAAAATAAAACATCAAAATTAGAAGCAATAGCTGCCAATCTAGGACTGAAAGTCAACAGCGACAAATCAAAAATTACGCACGTTAATGAAGAAAATAGCGAACGTATTACACTAGAAACCGGTGAACTAGAGGATGTAGCCGAGTTTACGTATTTAGGTAGTAAGACAACGTTCTCAGGCGACACCGACGAAGATATATACATATATATACAAAAGAAATAACTGAGATTCAGTTGGAGCACCAAGTCAGTCCGGTATTATCCGCACAGCTCGAAGTAAGGTGAATAAAATCAAAATAAGCAACAGGATATCAAATAGTGATGCAGTACGGCCGTTTCAAGCGATTCCCTTTAATTGAACAATGCAATCATTACATCAATTTAAATGCACTGTCATCTTCAGCTGCATTTAAATTGATGTAATGACTGCATTATTCAATTAAAGGGAGCCGCTTGAAATGGTCGTACTGCATCACTACTTGTTGCTTATTTTGATATATAATTATATATATATATATATATATATATATATATATATATACACATACACATACATGTATATATATATATATATATATATATATATATATATATATATATATATATATATATATATATATATATATATATGTATATATGGATCTTTCTGATTTGGCGGGCGCCACTTGTATTCATGTATTCAGCGGAATTAGAAGAAGCGCGTGCATTCCAAAATAACGTTCCTATTCGTTAAGCCGAACTTCATTTCAGGTGAGCTTCATTAAGCAGTATGCTTTTCCAAACAGTAATGAAATCGCTGCAGGGTTTTTGGTGAAAATGGAGGTCCTCCTGAGAATATGGATATTATAATTTATCCTGGAAATGTGCCTCCCCATAAAATTTCTTATCTGTCATGCCATTTAGATCCAATGTGTTGTCCACTTCTGTTCCCCCGTGGTGAATTTGGGTGGCACAATGAAATCCAGCGCTATAAAACTTACAGGACACGTATTCGTTCCAGGATCACCACGCAACAATTTTATAATTTTCGATTGGCAGTTAGGCATGATTTTAATATTATACATAAAGCAGGAAAACCTTTTCAGCAATATTTAGTAGAATACTTATGTGAGGCTGGAGGGATGCCGTTTACAATTTATTAGGACAATGAGTCTCAGCTTCGTGTTGAACAGTACAGAGGGATAATCTACCTTCTCAATGCAGAAAAAGAAAGCAGTTTTGAACTAGCAACAAAATCTGATATCATTGATATATATCTCAAGCAATTGTTTCTCTGGCAGTATTTTAGAAAAAATTTCCCAACTCAAAATATGAGAGCTACAAAAGAACAGAGGGTCTTTGCAAACTGGTTACTTCAACTTAGAAATGAAACCACTCCGACTATATCAGGATTAACATCAGATAATGTCAAAGTAACATTTTCTTTATGTATTAAAATTTCTTTAATAAACTCTATTGTTAGTGAAGCAACTCCAGAAGAAAGATGATCACGGGTAATACTTTCTCCAAAGAACTCTGAGTGTCTTTCATTAAACGAAGATATTTTAGAACTACTGCCAGGAAATGTTCAAACATATTTTAGTATAGATCAAATCGTTAGTGATAATCGGGCAGATAATGAACACTACACAATAGAAATACTTAGTTCATTTACTCCATCTGGAATACCACCACAAAGACTGAATTTAAAGGTAGGATCATTTGTAATGTTACTACGTAGTATATCAATTCAGCAAGGGCTTTGTAATGGAACTAGACTAGAAATTGTTCACTTACATTGTAGTTGCATTTAAGGCTTGCTATTAGGTGAGACTTTGACCAGTAGGCAAGCATTGATACCTCGAGCTAAACTGACACACAGTGAATCGAATTTATCTTTTACATTACAAAGAACTCAGTTACTAGATTACTAGATTAATTTATTCAATGACAATTAATATGGTACAAGGTCAAGCATTCAATAAGATAGAAATTTACTTACTCTAACCAATATTTAATCATAGACAGTTACATGTGGCATTTTCTAGGACCAGGTAGTGAATACTAACAGGCAAGGAAAGCAAAGCTATCAACAAAAACGTTGTATATAAGGAAGTATTATATTTATGGTTTCATGATTCAAATGATACAATGACGTAATAATTACACTGGTACAACAGTAAAATGATTACAAGGTTATTAATTATTGGCCTTTATTGATTTATTACTTTTGCAAATCCTATTCATTATATAAATTGCATGCCAATGTTTATTTAAATGTAAATAAAATAACGTGTATTTTAAAAAATAGTTATTTTCCCTTATTTGTCCAACCATGAATGATAAATTACTTCAAAACATAATGTGCACAAAAATATGTAAAAGTTATTAATTGCCTTAGTTGCCCGTGACTGTGAGACTATCATGGTACCAGTTACAGCTTACTGAGATTTGTAAACGTGGTTAGTCACATCATAATAGAATATCATAAATAATGTAAACATGTGCGAATTGGACATTAGTGGAGAGTAAGAATCTATACATTAATACACTAAGCTCGAATGCGTTGCGCTCTCACGTGAATAGTTGAAGGGAGAGGCGAAGAGCGAGAGTAGAAAGGGAAAGACAAAAGTGCTATCGACGTGATGTAGTGGGGGGAAGTAATAATTATTACGCTAAGACCGAATATGAGCTTAGTTCAAAAGGGAGAGGCAAAAAGAGAGAAAAAGAGCGTCAGCACTGAGAAACAAGAGAAAAGTATTGCTATTATATTGTGTGGTTAGATAATTGAAGAAAGTGGTAGAAAATGGAAAGAGGGGGCATGTGGTATAAATAAAGCGAGAGGCAAAGAGAGAGAGAATGTGTATGTATTGACGGAAAGGAACACGGGAGGAGGAAAACAGTTACGTGATTTTAAACATAGTATTGTAGAATATTGTGACAGACAATAAAAATAGAAGTTGTTGTTATAGGTTTTAATGTGCAACCATTTCTATATTTTCAATCCGACAACGTGGATAGACAGCTTCATTGACAGGTAGGAGAGAGAAAGACGGATGCACGCATGGGCGCACATGTGTATGTATGGACATGCGCGCTTACGCGATTGCTATGAACATTTTTACTCTCTTCCCTTACTTAGCGGTCATTCTAATATCTCTTTTGTCTTAATAACGGTCAATCACACAGTAATTTCTCTTTGTTTAACGGTCATTTTCATAGCATTTTTTGGGTGGCCCGATAACTGAAGAGATGCTGGCGTGGGTTTCCACCCCGACATCCGAAACTCGGAGTTTTATCATGGATACCGAATAATTGTCACATATTATATTTACAGATAAATTCCTCTATTTACAAAAATCGAGGTCTCTTTCTTTCTTTTGCTGTCTTACCATTTGTATCAATATATATATATATATATATATATATATATATACGGATCTTTCTGATTTGGCGGGCACCATTTTTTATTTATGTTTTATTTCGTGTGTTTTCTACCGAAACACTTTAAAACTTCATATACTTGTATATTTTGTCTTATAGAACAGAGAAAAAATTTTATATTCGAAGTTATTTCATGTTAAAAGTTTTCGGTAATTTCAACCAATCACTGACGTCTATTGAGGTGAAAACAATTACTGCTGTGAATTGTCAACAAAGCATTGTGCGGTGTCATGGCATCTTTTCCCTTGAATAAAATTAGTGCCGTTGTTTGTCAACAAATATCGGCGGTACTGTTATTTATGACATGGTTCGTGCGTTTGTAGTGGTTTTAGCTTTAGGGTTTTAGGGTTAGGGTTAGGGTTTTAGAGTTAGGGTTAGGGTTATGAGTATTTTTGCCAAATTTGGTGAAAATCTGTTCAATACACCGCCACAAATTTTTCACCAAATTTGGCAAAAATACTCATAACCCTAACTCTAACCCTAAAACCCTAAAGCTAAAACCAGTACAAACGCACGAACCATGTCATAAATAACAGTACCGTCGATAGTTGTTGTTGACAAACAACGGCACTAATTTTATTCAAGGGAAAGATCCCATTACACCGCACAACGTTTTGTTGACATTTCACAGCAGTAATTGTTTTCACCTCAATAGACGTCAGTGATTGGTTGAAATTACCGAAATACGACAATTTTAACACGAAATAACTTTAAAAAGATAAAATTTTCTCAATAACACTAAGAGTAAAAGATGTTTTATATGACACATTCTACCAGTGTCCCAAGTTTGAAAGTGTTTCGTTAAGAAAACAAGTGACACCCGCCAAATCAGAAAGATCCTGTTTTTATATAACTGAACATAAGGATTATAACGATGAATAACATTTTGGATGATATCCATTATGTTAGCCAAACACCGAAAATTTTGTAGAGCTTGTTGACCGTACTGTGGTATTTGGTTTTCAGGGTGAAGAGTAAAAATTGTATGATAAATTTGTCTCTGAACTATGGGCAATGAGTCCCCTGTTCTCCAGACGCACTTACTTTTGCCCCACATAAGGTAAAGGAACAGGCACAATTGTAGTTCCTAATACTTTTACAGAAAGACATCAATTCTGCATTCTTTTCATAAAAAAAATTTCAGTTCTTCGGGATAAGGCTGTAGTTGAAGCAGCATAACTTTCCCATTATGGTTGTAACATTGAACCATCTGTTTACAGTTTTTTTTTTAATGTTTTATTTTCGCTTTCTATTCTATCCTGAAAACTTTCGTTTATCTGTTATAGATACTCACTGCATTCTGTTCAATTCATATTTTGCCTTCTACATTGCTGCTTATAAATGCACGCTCATAGAGGCACACACATAGAGGTACATAGCTTACAATAAAAAGCAGTGTTTCACTTCAGTCAAGTAGGTTGAAGGAAAGGAAGACGACAAAGGGAATGGAGTGAGTCGGGGAAATGGGAAGTATAAAAACATAAAATGTATGAGTGGGCAGTATCTCAACTGTCGGAGCAGTAGGTATTTTGAGAAAAATAAAACTGCAAATTTTTGTCGTTTCCAAATAAACAACAAAAATTTGAAAACAAAATACTCTAAGTGATGATGGAAGTTCCCACACACACGCACACACACACACACACACATACACACCCACAGGTACGCACACACGCAAGTACACAAACACGCAAGTACACAAACACGCAAAAGCACATAAGCGATGTAACTGATGGTATCAAACGACAGAGAATGAAAGTTAGAAAATAAAATTGTTGTAATAGTTTATATTACAATGTGTGTCTATGTGTGTCTATGTATTTATGCATATAGATTTCTGTAAGTGAATATTTTTTTAAACAGACTTACATTTATATCAATTAAACTTATTTGCCATTAATTAATGTTCTCCAGGTATACAAAAAGGAGTAAAAAACTCGAAACATCGATGTCTAGGATTCCTAGTAAACGGCGATACTGAACGAACCGGGTGTTTTCACACCTTTTTACCATAAGAGAGATATTTTCCTCCACGGTAACTGCAATGTATTTGCCTTTTAGCTGTTGATATATGTGACAAACATATTTCAACTATCCTCAATTCTTATACTCTGTGGAGCTATGTTTTTTTTAAACTAAAAATTTCTTTTTGATCTAAGGTTTTCTTCGATTTTGTACAACACGATGATTATGCCTTTTAATTATTTTATCTTATTATTCATATCACTGCTTTTTTTAAAAACCGGTCGCCGAAACGACCAATCAAGCTCAAATGTGTATCTGTCAATGTGAATTGCATCATAATATATTATACGTACAACTTTAATTCTTGTTCTTTTCTGGATCCTACTTGCCCGACGAACCAGAACGTGAAACTCTGAGTAGTAGTTTTTTTGTGATATTTTGGGATGTTTTTGCAGCTTTAAGAATAAAGCATATTACTCTACCTTCGGTATTCGAGTACTATTTTTTCCAACCTTGTTTCACATTTATATATACAAGTTGGTATCCAAAAGTAACCGTAAACGTTCTCTGTAGGACAAGCCCGTTGTAGTTCGGGCTTTCGCCGCTAGAAGCCACTTTATGCAACCTCCAGGCATCAGTCTGCCGACCGGCGTTGTCGTATGGAGTCGTACTGACACGTTTGCGTCTTTGTTTTTCAGTGCTTCTCCCTGTTCGTCGATTTTTGAGATGGCTGAAACGAAGGAACAGCGTATTTCCGTGAAATTCTGCTGGGCAAAGTGGCGGCCGAAACAGTTGTCATGCTTCAAACGGCTTACAAAGACGCTGCCATGACCAAAACAATAGTTTACAAGTGGTTTCCACGCTTTAGGAATGGTCACTTGTCGCTTGAAGACCAACCTCATTCAGGGCGACTGTCGACATCTCGAACGAATGAAAACATCATGAAAATTCATGAACTGATCTTGGAGGACCATCACTAAACAATTGACGAACTTGTTGATATGAATGGTATGTCCTGGAGTTCCTGCCAACGAATTTTGAGTAAAAGGAAATCTAGCAAAATTTGTGCTTCGCTTGTTTACAGATCAAAAGTAGTCGTGAACTGAAAGAACAGCTGTTAATGTAACCGGACCCTTTATCGAAGGTGATGAAAGCTGATGCCACGGAATTTGCAGATGTGGAAGAGGTTAAGAAAAAAAAAAACGACGGAGGCGTTCAAAATCATCACTTTGCACTGCTTCAAACAGTGGAAAACGCGTCTGGACCGATGTATTGCTTCAAATGGAAAATACTTTGAAGGCAATAAAAGTGTAAATATGCAAAACTAAGTGAATAAACTAACATTGCAAAATTCCGGTTTCTTTTGTCTGCCCCTCGTATACATGTGCGCATATGTGTGTGTATGCACATCTATCTATCTATCTATCTATCTATCTATCTATCTATGACTTGGACATTCTTCAAGTAAACAAGCAAAAATCCATCGCAATATGGAATATAAATACCTCTGCTATCTATGCTATATCAACTTTCGTTCCAACATAGATTTCCGGATTATTCACACAAGGATTACTTTGCACGGATTTCTACACGGATATTTACCACTGGAATGAAACTACACTTCAAGTACTGTTCTCTCTTTTTTCAGCACATCACACTCTTTACCCCTTCATACTAAAAATATCCGCCTATGGATATAATAATAGATTACTTTATTTTTTCTGTCTCCGATGAAGGGAAGTACTGGATCTTCCCAGAAACAGCTGTAAGACTATCCATAAAATTCTTCAACCTTACCTTTGCTCTCTTTATCTTTTTGTCTTTATATATTTACATATACACACGCTAATACACGACTTATAATACCCAATCCTGTTCATACAACGACTGGGGCAAACTAATCGGTATACAGCACTTACTCGGTATTACCTGTATCCTCCTGGGTTTGGTTAAATCCAATACTCTCCTCAACCTTATATATATATATATATATATATATATATATATTTCATACACGCCAGCTCAATTGGATTCGTAATTGTGTGCCATGTTTTCCGTTTTTTATACCGTACACATTCGCTAGCTTTCTTACAAAGGGGTTTAATGCTCTGAGCTTAGACTTGTTTTGGGGAAACCTGATTGAACTTTCTCAAGTGTAACTGCCCGAAAGAGTCGTGACTTCTGGTACTTGACTGAGAAAAGAAGGCCACGAATGATCCGTCTTTTTTTGCCTGTCTTTCTAATTGTTGCTTCTCTTGGCCACCTTTGTATTGTCTATCTGTCCGAATGTTTTATTGTCCTCTATTGCATTTTTGTTCCATTTATATATATATATATATATATATATATATATATATATGTGTGTGTGTGTGTGTGTGTGTGTGTGTGTGTGTGTGTGTTTTTATATGTACAGATATATGTGTGTGTATTTGTGTGTTTATGTGTATATACACACACATAGATTACGTGGGTGTTATTTTCAAACCAAGATTATGCAATCGTTTCTGATTCTTCAAGTTTTTCAAGTGCTTCTATTCTGTGTATGTTAATTAGATTGCTGACATTTACTATTGTGTTTATGTGCTATTTTCTATCATTAATAAAACTGTCGGCATTTTTGACGACACGGTTATGCTAGTACATATAATAAAAGGAAATGTGTGGCTTGAGGGAAATGAGGAGTAAAACAAGAAGGAGTTGGAGTGAGAGATAGTCAGAGGCATGCAAACAGCCTTCAAAGATTTTGCTCTGAAAGATGCTGGTATTTTAATAAAGATAAAACTGCGAATTTTTATCGTCAACTGTATTTAGTTTATCAGTTTCATACACACGCACGCACGCACGCGCACGGACACACACACACGCACACGCACGGACGCATGCACGCACCAAGTACACACGCATATAAATATCTATATGAAATTAAATATTAAACACCTTTGTTTTCAAAATATCGTCCACTTAACGATATATGGAGTTCGTTACTACCTCTAGCAAGCTAATTCCTGGTAGGAATCGATCAATTCATGCCAAACAAACTGTTGAAGCTGTGAAATAGGAAATGAGCCGAAATCCCAGCAGGTGTGCTAGAAAAACTTTAAAAGCTCTTGATATTTCGAAATTGTCAATGCACAAGATTTTTATAGAGGATTTAAAGCCATACGAGTAACAATTCCGGCAGTTAATTTCAGCAACTCCCAAGAAGAAACGACTCGACAGGGGTAAAGCCATGTTAGCTGAGATGAAGCGTGCTGCTAATAAAGTGTTGATCTGGTCCGACGAGAACATCTTTACTGTTGAGGCACTTACCAACAGTCAGAATGTTAGGCTTTATACACGTTATGCAGGAGACTTGCTCGAAGATGGCAGGAGTCATTTATGGTCAGAGGCCAGTTTCACTTATGGTGTGGGCCGAAGTTGCATCTGCTGGGCTTAAGTCTTCCTTGATCTTCATCCATGCTGGCGTTTAGGTCAACAGTGAAGTTTATGTGAAAATGTTGGCGAGAAAGTATTACGCTAGGTCACAGAAACATTTGGTGACCGTTACATCTTCACTAAAGACGGGCCTTCGGCCCACACATCCAGTTTGACACAGAAGTGGTACAAAGAACATTTCAGCGGTTTTCGGGACAAGACTATATGTCCTCCCTCAAGTCCAGACATCAATCCCATGGACTTTGCTATCTGATCCATCTTAGAGAGTAATGTTTCTGCTCACTCCTATTCAAATGTGTCAGATCTGATGATCACGGGTCAGGTTCAATGAAGAGGTGGTACGGCGCTCATGCCATACAGCGACTACTAGATTTACAGGCTATGATCAAGGCAAATGCGGTCATTTTGAAATGTAATTACTGCAATAGATGGATAATTTAAATTAGAATGTGTGTGCCAAATTTCATTATCTTACCTTAAATTTATTTTGAATAATCAAGAAATATCAACGAGTAAATCTTTTTGGGATACCCTGTATGAGTGTGTGTATGTATGTATGTATGTATATATTA
Source organism: Octopus bimaculoides (assembly GCF_046866305.1). Classification (NCBI taxonomy): domain Eukaryota; kingdom Metazoa; phylum Mollusca; class Cephalopoda; order Octopoda; family Octopodidae; genus Octopus; species Octopus bimaculoides. The sequence goes on along the minus strand of NC_142941.1, from coordinate 25,616,829 downwards.
TATATATTTATATGTATACATATACTACATAGTGACATAAATGTATATATATATATATATATATATATATATATATATACCGCTTAATAATCTCAATAGAAGCAGGCAGTGCAAGCGGAAACTAGAGGAACATAATTAATAACCACACTCAACATCAAATATATACATATATTCTTCTACATTTATAAAACGGATATAAAAACTCCAAATATATAAATATAAAAATACATATAAATAGATAAATATCGATGTGATACATAAAACACAGTGAATCTTAGATTTAAAAGTTATAATACATAGGTGTAATAAAAAATTGAGATGATAAAACATTAAAAGGACGGGATCTTTTTTAAAACGGGGGCCACATCTTTCATTAACGAAACACTTTGAAACTTGGAACACTGGTAGAATGTGTCATATAAAACATCTTTTTCTCTTAGTCTTCTTAAAAAAAGAGAAATCCCTAAGTTATTCCATGTTAAAGTTGTCGTATTTCTGTAATTTCAACCAATCACTGACGTCCATTCAGCCGATATACATTAAGTGCCGACTACATAAACAAACGATTCTGAAACAATTCTATCGGTGATAGGGTTAGGGTTAGGGTAAAACAGCAAATTTAAAAAGAAAAAAGCAAATAAAACGAAGAAAAAAAAAAGAAAATGAAAAAAGCAAATTTAAAATGAAAAAAGCAAATAAATATATGGCTTAATCAGCCAAAGGAGTAAATGTAAACAACTGAATACTTGTCAGTGATTGGTTGAAATTATCGAAATAAGACAATTTTTTACATGAAATAAATTCGAATACAAAAATATTTTTCTGTTCTATAACACAAAATAGATAAGTATACGAAGTTTGAAAGTCTTTCGGTACCAAAAACACTACGTAAAACATTAATGAAAAATGTGGCCCCCGTTTTAAAAAAGATCTAAAGGCCGTACTAAAACACCACGAAAATAATACAAAAATTAAAAAATTCCATCTACGGGGGCCGTTTCAGAGACGTGCGAAGTAATATGATATATTTCATATTTTTAAAACTGACACTCCCCTCATCAGAATGTTTTCACACAATACAGAAGAAAAAAAACCAAATACAGAAAACAATTGTACAATTACATACCAGCCAGTTGAAAAAATTAAGACATTACCGACCTTTATAGTTATCTAATATTATCTAATCAGAAGACTATGGTAAAGGCATGTGCTAGGTTCAACCCAGACTAACCCATTATTTGCACTTTAATTTTATTCCCATGTTTTTTTTTAAAAATTAGTTATCTAAGTTCAAATCATACCTATTACACTATTGCAACCTTATACTATACCTATTGTTATTTTTTAATTATTTAATTATTATATTATGTTTTAATTATATTTTAATTATTATTATTTCTAATTTTTATTTTTATTTTAAAATTTCTTCAAGAACATAGAATTGATTCTATGTGTATAAGCTGGTATTGCATCAGTAAATTTATTCAACATAGCATGATTATAGTTTTTCAATATAAAGTATGCTTCCCTGGTACACAAACCGCATCTAGCGGATCCGATTCCATATGGGGAGGGGCGTGTGCAAGGATAATTTGAATGTAATATTCCTTTCTTTAAGGTCATTTACTTATAATGCCGATGCCGTAGATGTCCTATATTTAGGATCGTTAAAAGAACTTAGGTGGCTTCGGTACCTCTGCTATCGAAATACCAATATATATTTTTCTCTGGCCATTTTGCGTTTCAACGCTACATTTATAAATAACATTATCCTGGCAACAATTTCCGCTAATCGGACATCTTAGAGGGTCCCTACAATTACACTTTTTGCGCCCTTTATGGGGTCTACTGTTAGCATTATTCAGCATACCGATTGCTTCCGTTCTTCTAATGCTGGGATCCACAGTATTATTTGTACATTCATTCATGCTAATTTCAGGTTTATTTATTAAATAAAATTAAATCTGAGTCCATTAAATTTGAGTCTATTAGATATAGAGCAGGTTTAGTGGCTAGAGGGCATAGGAATAAATTGAACTAGTTAAGGCCCTAGAGGAAGCCATATGAACTGGTGAAGCATCACAGGTGAAGGTGAAGAGACTGGAGGTAAACTAGCACCTCGAAGCCAAATTGAATCTGAAAACAAAATAGGTTTAGAGATTTACAAAACTAACAATAAGTTAAAATTTATTGTTAAAATTTTAGCGAATGACTTTAGGAAAGATGTTCGCCCTCCCCGCATGGTATAGTGACAGGTACCTTTGTCTCCGGCCAGGGGTTGGTTAACTTTTTTAGTTACCACCTCAGTAGTAAGATCAGGCTGGAGAGAAAGTGCCTGTCACGGGATATGTTTGCGAAAAGATGGAAGTCTGTGGAACGCAAGCTGAGTGAGATTGGCACCAAATAAGTGAGGTCAATTTGGGAAGCAAAAGTTCTACCAGGGTGCCTTCCTTCTAGCTGCCTCATTGCGAAGCGCAATGATTTCTTGTGTAATATTTTAAAATTCATCTTTAAATCAATTTTTAATCATATTTTAATTTATTCGTAACTTGTAAAATTAAAAAAAAAACGTTTAAGCTTCTTCTACCTTATGTTAGTCTGTCCTTGTTTGTCTCATCTCTGTAACGCCTCCAATAGCGAATTTATATGAAATAAAGAAGCTTGCTTCCCAACTACATGGTTTCGGGTTCAGTTCCACTGCATGGCACCTTGGGCAAGTGTCTTCTATTATAGCCTCGGGTCGACCAAAGCTTTGTGAGTAAATTTAGTAGACGGAAACTGGAAGAAGCCTGTCGTATATATATATATATATATATATATATATATATATATATATATATATATATATAATAATAATAACATAAATAATATATAAATATATGCATATATCCATACATATATATATATATATATAATAATAATAACATAAATAATATATAAATATATGCATATATCCATATATATATATATATATAATAATAACATAAATAATATATGCATATATCCATACATATATATATATATAATAATAATAACATAAATAATATATAAATATATGCATATATCCATACATATATATATATATATATATATATATATATATATATATATATATATATAGTTTTAGGGAAAATAACCAATTTTCAAGAACTCATCGATGAAAATCCACTATCACATATAGAAAAATTAATAATTAAAAGCACATTATTTTAATAGATAACTTATTTAACACTATATTATTTAGAAGTTATAGTTTCATTTCAACATAATATTAGAACTTCGATTGGAATAGTGTTGATATATTTTCGATTATTTTTGATTAATATTATTTGATTAATTATTAATCTTTATAGTTTATAATATCGTTAAAGTTTTTTTTTTAAATCAAAACTTTGTATATATATATAAAGTTTAACCTTTTATTCTTAATAATTTTTTCTTTCCTAATTTTTTCATTCATAATTTTTTCCATTCATAATTTTTTCATTCATATTTTTTTTTATTACGTTTGTAGAAATAAATAATCTTGTATTTTTCTATTATTCAATTGATCTTTAATCATAATTAAATAAACGTCTTTAGCTTTAAATAGTATAGCTTTAACTATTACACCGGTTAAATATGTACTAATTTTATCTTCATTATTATTTTAAACTTAAACTTCGTTCAACTTGTATTTAAAACAATGATAATTTAAAACAATGATAATTTAGGTAAGATGTTTTTTGTATATAATATACATGTTATTATTATGGATGAAGGGATGATTATTGAATGGTTATTATTTTGATATTATGATATTTTTTAAATAATTTTTCTATCTTTATATAATAAGTATTTCATATTAATTCATTTGGTACTTATTGTTGGTTGAGATATATATCTAATTATTGTTCTAATTACGATCTGACGAGTAGCTATATTTTTGAATAGAACTTATTTTCGATAATTTCAATTGATTTTAATCGATTTAAATTTCTTTTCTATTTGAAAATTGGTTATGAAACACGTGTAATCTTTTTATTATATTTATCTTATGATATTTACTTTACTTTATATTATACTCATTTAATGTGCTTTTAATTATTAATTTTTCTATATGTGATAGTGGATTTTCATCGATGAGTTCTTGAAAATTGGTTATTTTCCCTAAAACTATATATATTTTATATATACTTTATCTATAAGGCTCAATTTAATTTTAATTTTTTATAAATTGATTTTAATTGAGTTTTTTACCTGTAATTTTGGATTTTGTCCCTAATATTATTATTATATATATATATATATATATATATTGTTGTACTTGGGGATGGTCATATTGCCAGTTTAGCCAATAAAAACACACGCACTGTATATTTGGTGTTAATTTTTTTTTTTTCTTTTTTTTTTTTTCAGCTTTATATTACATTAATCTTAATCTTAATCTTATTTCGGCCAGAGTTCTTTCGTCACACTTCTGTGACCTCATCAGTGGTCCTTTGTTTCCTTCTTTCTTATGTGTGTCTCACCTTGCTAACTATCAGCCATTTTGTATTTTGTATTCCTATTGTATGTGTCTACGCATGCGTGTCCTTCAATGTGTCTGTGTCTTTTGTAAGTGCATGTGTGTATGGGGAGTGTCTGTATCACCTATATTCTCTGTTAATACGTGTTCATTTATATATATATATATATATATATAAAATAACATAAATAATATATATATATATATATATATGCATATATCCATACATATATGTACATACCTACATCTATATGTATACATACATGCATATATGGGTCAGGACTCACAGTAAACGTTAAACACGCACACACGGGTGCGTATGATTGGGTATAGAAGAATATATTACTCTAAGAAATTCCAACCTTGTCTGATTTTCACGTTTTATTTACAATCTTATAATAATATAATATAATATAATGAAATGATAGAATATTAAGTGTCCATCCTGACTGAACTAGTACTTTCAGTCATTAAACTATGCAATCTTCAGGTTCATATAGTAGTGATGGCAGTTATGTTTGCAATCTGCAACTGTTGTGAGATGGCTCAAATGTATGCCTTAAATACATTTGTGTAGGTTCCAGAATATTAATTTTTACAAACTGTATTCTGACCAATCAGTGTGTGATTTTACTAAATTACGTAAGTTTATTGGTGTTTGGTTTAGGCGTCATGGTTTGTTGAACCTATCAAAAAACCTGTATTTTGACACTGGTCAAAGCAGTAATTATTGGGCTAATTTGGTGGGCTAACATTTCCCAGGGACTTTTACATTTCAATTATCATCATCATCACTATCATCTCCTTTATTATTGTTGTCGTTGTTGTTTGTTGTGAAAGACAGCCTATTGCGTTCTCATTGAAAGAGAGAAGAGAAACTGTGTACAGTTGTGGAAATCAGCTGACCAGCGAGTATTAATATAAAGCTGAAAAAAATACCTACGCTGAACTATTGAGAAATCTGAAGTTACTCTGTCCAGATTACAAGTTCAGGTTTATACCTGTAATTATTGGGGTACTGGGATATATAACACACTGTCTACATACCAATCTGGAGAAATTAGGTCTCTCAAATCCAGAAAGGAAAGCTGATTCGAACACTACAGATCCAATCCATCACTGGAACTGTAAATATCTGCAGGACTTTCCAGAAGTGCATCATTTAAGTATATATGAGCATGTCTAGATATGCAAGTATATGCATGAGAATATGTACATAAAGCAAAACATACAAATCTGCACATATACATACATATATACATACATTAAAAAATACGCTGTTGTTGATGTTGAAATTCCAATGAAGGTGCCATGGATCTAAGTTACAAACCGACTCTTTCTCTACTGGCAAGAAATCTTGAAATATAACTGAAAAATGACATGCATACATGATGTGTTGGCCTTCCACTCGTGACCGAGGAAGACCAATGCCGACCTTCAGGAACATTGTGCGCTCTAGGACTAACTTATATTTTGCATTTGCGGCTCTGTTGGTGGCTAATGAGCCCTGTTCTTGACAAGAATACACGACTGCAAACATTGCAGACCAAGCTTTCCCCATTCACTATACGAGCCGTGCGCTTTCGCGCAGCTCGCTTAAATTCTTCATGCTGGATACGTGCTCTCTCAGAAGTGTCGATCCCCTCCTTAACCTGCTTCCTCCATCCTTGGCGATGACAGGCATTGTTCTCCCAGTCAGTGTCCTGCATATCACAGGCCTTTAATGAGGATTTGATACAGTCCTTAAATCATGCATGCATACATACATACATACATACATACATACATACATGCGGCACAATGTTGCCGCTAAAGCAATTTACAATGCCATCCGCAAAAAAGACTGTCTTGAAATAAACTTAGAAAATTCCTCTGTTAATAAATACATTCATAAATACCAACTGAAGGAATACTGGTGGAATATTCCCATCAAAACTTCTGTCAAATGTAAACGCAACACGCCGGATATTGTTGTTTGGAACAGAAGGGCAAAGGTATGTACCATCATAGAGGTCATCTGCCCTTCAGATACAAATATTTCTTTGAAAATGAAAGAAAATGAGGATGTCTATGGACAACTACTTGGAAACCTCCAGCTTCTATATCCAGACCATGAATTCATATTCATACCAATTATAATTGGAGCACTAGGTTTTGTTAGTAAATGCGTAAAGGAGAATTTAGATAAACTGAGCTTTTTTCAAAGAGAAATCGACCGGCTAATTCGTACATTGCAAGAGCAATCTGTGAGTGGAACAGTAAAAATATGCAAAACTTTTCTCAAGTTCCAAATGTGAATTTGTCTGCGTTAACTACATCTCAAAGATGGAGCCGTGTATCTTTGTTGGAAGCCGGCTATTCGCAGGAAGCATACATCAACGTATACATTAAAGGCATGTCAGAACAACAGGTATTCACACCTTTAAAAACAAGGAATACTAGTGTAACACCCCAATAAAAGCATCAATTCAGTGCAAAAATTACAGGCTTGATGTTGTTGTGTGGGACAGGGAACAAAAGTCATGTACTGTTGTAAAGGTCAGCTGCTCAGCAGATATGAATGCACAATCAAAAAGTCCAGAAAAAAGAGAACATTTATGGCGAATTAATCCGAAACTTACAGCTCTGGCACTCTGACTAAGAATTCTCATTTGTACTTATCATCATTGGTGCATTAGGTTATGCACCAATAAATTTGTACAGAAACTTAGAAATGTTCGGTTTCACGGAAAAAGAGTAAAAGAAACTGGCACAGTGAAGATTTGTAAGGTATTCCAATAATTCCCCATGTTTGATTCATATGTGAATAGATGCGCACATTTGGGAGTATGCATCGACAGTTCAACCAACACATCAACTCAACTATATATTTACAAACACCGGGAACTCTCTTAACTCAAAAAGTTACGTTGCTTTTTTAGCGATCGGCTTAAACTCTCTCAAGAACTTATATTAAACTAAAAAATAGAACACACACACACGCTCATACACACGCACATGCGCACACACACACACACACACACACACACACACACACACACACACACACACACACACACACGTACAGACTTGGATAGGCACCTTGAACAAGTTCCTTCTACCAAAGCCTTGTGAATAGATTTGGTGGACGAAAACTGAAAGAAGCCCAGCATGTATATATGTATGCGTATATGTATGTACTTAGGTAGTTAGGTATGTATGTATGCATGTATGTGTGTGCGCACACACACATATATAAACTTAAATGTAAACTTAAATGTATGTATATATATATATATATATATATATATATATATATATATATATATATATATATATATATATATATATATATATATATATATATATATATATATATATATATATATATGCGCACATTTATTTATGTGTATGTGTGTAAACTTTTAAAGTGAGGAGGTAAGAGAGGTGAATATATAGTTATTTAACCACTTGACATCCTTAGAATTACGGCCGTTTTGCAACCTTCTTTAGTGTGGAAGAAATTATGCTTTCACGCTTGCATTAAATACCTATACGTACACTCGACATTTTAGAATATAATTATATATACAGAAATCAATGGGAAAGAAGAAAGCTAGCTCACGAGATCACCAGAACGTCATGGTTACACCAACAATCAACTCAATGTGTGTGTTTTGTTTGTTTTGCTATCTCCTTGCTTTGACATGATGCAGTAGTTACAAGCAAGTGTCACTGTCGTGCAATGGGGCTTTTTGTTTTCAATTTTCCACGTAATAATATGGTGAAATATTACCTTACTCGGAAACAGGTAACAGTTAGCGACGGGAACGACATCCGTCCGTATAAAATCTGTCTGATCCATGCAAGCATGGAAAAGATATAAACACGCGCGCGCGCACACACACATGCACACATTACATAGATGATAATATTTTTAACTGTAACTGATTGTTCAAGTACTTCAATTCTGTGTATGTAAATTTATTTACTCGATTGCTCACATTTAGCAATGATTTCCCCCATTGTTTTTACATGCTATTTTCTATCATTAATAAAACCGCTGGCATTTTTGACGACACAAGTATACTCGTATACTATATGATATTTAAAATACTCTGCTGCTAAACACTTTATATTTCTCTTTCCTTCCTCTTTTTCTGTCTACCTCTTACTTCAACTAACTTTTTAAGCATGTCATTCTCCTCTTCAATTCATTATCAATTCTCTCTTTCTCTTTCATTTCACCTCTCACTTCCACTAACCACGTCACTGTGGAATGCATCGGCTGTTAATAACGTCACTACTCCCCTCTCTTTTTCTTTCTATGTCTCTCACTCTCATTATAACAGCCCTTTCTTTCTTTCTTTCTTTCTTTCTTTCTTTCTTTCTTTCTACCACCAGAACATCACCGCTCTGCTAAACACTATTTCTAGCTCTCTTTCTCTATATCACTTTCTTCAGCTAACTTTTTCATCACGTAATAAATATTACCTTACCCCACCTCACGTCGTTAGAACTCTCTCCCTCTTTCTCGCTCTTCGTCTTTCCCTTCAGTTAAAATCGTGATAGCATAAATCTTAGCGTATTAATATATAGATACATATATATTTCTATGTACACACAAACTCAGGTGCACACGCACGCACGCACACACACATACACACATATGAAGGGCCTAAAGTCAGGAAAAGGTATGAAATTTTAATAAAATATTCTTTACTATTTTATTATGTATTCAAATGTGATTTCTCCACCTAGCTTACATGTATTTCCTATATATATATATATATATATATATATATATTCTTTTATTCTTTTATGTTTCAGTCCAATGAATGTGGCCATATATATATATGATGGGGTGTATCATAAATTCAAAATTTTTAAAAAATTGAGACCTTCGTGACTTTTAGTCACCTAAAGGATTGTCAGAAAAGAAAAAAAATCGGTTGATAACCAGAGAGAGAGAGAGAGAGAGAGAGAGAGAGAGAGAGAGAGAGAGAGAGAGAGAGAGAGAGAGAAACAAATTGATAATTAAGTAACAAAGATGTAGGGTAAAACTATCAATATTAGTAAAGGGCTCACATTGCGAAGCAAAAAAGGGGTTGTTACTGACGAGGGAAAGGGAAAGAAAAGGAGATAAGATTGAGAGAATGTGGGAGGACAATGAGAAAGAGGAAGTATTATCGACAAGAAAGTGAGGGGAGCGAGAGAGAGAGAGAAAGAAAAAAGAGACGTGTTATTGATGTATAGAAAGAGGAGAAAGAGGGATAGACGGCTGTTATTGACGAAGAGACAGAGGCGAATGAAATGAGGATGAGGAGAACACGTAAATGATGCAAGAAGATATGTGAGAAGATTGGAAGTTAAAGAGATTCTCGCTTGATCCTCCCCATTTTATGCAGGAAGTGACTTATTACTATCATGAGATCATATGTATGTACGTGCGTACGTATGTATGTATGTATGTATGTATGTATGTATGTATGTATGTATGTATGTGCGCGTGTGTATATATATATATATATATATATATATATATATACTATGTGTGTATACATACATAAATACATACATGCATACATAATACCTATATTTGAATTTCGACACATGTCGCTGTGGGTGCAACTATTCGCATTTTTAGAGACATAGAACACACACATGCCTACATACCCACCCTCATTCTGCCCAGTATAAAACTAGGTTACCAGACACAGCCGAGTAGCGAGCCGAATAACTGAGCATTCTCTTCACTGATGTAATATTAGCAGCAGCAGTAGCTGTAATGGTAAGGTCGTGGGGGTTGTAGTGGAAGTAGCGATAGTGGTGTAGTTTAGTGCGAAGATACGACGGTATGCTTGATTACGGAGTGTGTGGGTGTGTTGTTGGATGTGGGTCCGTGAGATGTGACTAACAGTAGTAGTAGTAGTGGCTGCTGCAGCAGTAACAGCAATAGTAGTACTTGTAGTAGCAATGGTGGCAATAATGTAGGTTTGCGGTGGCAGCAATGTTGAACCCTAGGCCAGCCAAGCCCAGGCAGTCCCTTAATTTTAGAAGTATCTTTGGATCTTTTTTAAAACGGGGGCCACATTTTTCATTAACGAAACACTTTGAAACTTGGAACACTGGTAGAATGTGTCATATAAAACATCTTTTTCTCTTAGTCTTCTTAAAAAAAAAAGAAATCCCTAAGTTATTCCATGTTAAAGTTGTCGTATTTCTGTAATTTCAACCAATCACTGACGTCCATTCAGCCGATATACATTAAGTGCCGACTACATAAACAAACGGTTAGGGTTAGGGTTAGGGTAAAACAGCAAATTTAAAAAGAAAAAAGCAAATAAAACGAAGAAAAAAAAAAGAAAATGAAAAAAGCAAATTTAAAATGAAAAAAGAAGTTATGGAGATTAAATACGCTTTACACCGCTTAATCAGCCAAAGGAGTAAATGTAGACAACTGAATACTTGTCAGTGATTGGTTGAAATTATCGAAATAAGACAATTTTTTACATGAAATAAATTCGAATACAAAAATATTTTTCTGTTCTATAACACAAAATAGATAAGTATACGAAGTTTGAAAGTCTTTCGGTACCAAAAACACTACGTAAAACATTATGAAAAATGTGACCCCCGTTTTAAAGAAGATCTGTATCTTTTCTTGTTTAAGTGTGTGGGACGTGATTTGAGGGAGATTTGACTGCTATCTCATGTGACTATATAGAGGCCATGGAAGTTAAATTATTTGAAAAAGATAATTACAATATTGGTCATTAACTTAATGTTGTCTTTTCCTCGCCACATATGTTTTTTCTAATTTTTTAATATTCATTATGTTGACACTTGGAAATTGCTCTTATAGTGCTGAGAACTTGATGGTTACCATTTTATATCGACACTAATGCTCCTTTCATATCACTCTTCAGAACAGAGAGTACCTGGGGCGAAGTGAGAAAAATATTGGCTTCAAAGCTGAATGCCGAAAACATAATTTCGGCAATAAACTCGCGCGCAGTCGTAGTAGTTCGGTATGGCACTGGAATCCTGAAGTGTACAGAGGAGGAGCTAAAGGAAATGGACAGGAAGTCAAGATAGTTCCTAACGATGCATAGAGTCCATCATCCGCGTGAAGATACTGATTGCCTATAGATGAAGAGAGCAAATGGAGGAAGGGGACTGATAAGTATGGAAGACTGCATGCGTATTGAACTCGAGTGCTTAATGAGTTACCTAGCTCAAAGTAAGGAAACCTTGCTAGAAACAAAAAAAGGGAAAACGAAGGAAGAAGTACAAAAGGGACATGAAGAAGAATTACGCAAGAATGGACAACATAATCAATTCCATGTAGCCACAACAGAAGTTGCTGGAAAAAATAGGTCGGATTGGCTGATGAAAGGAACCCTAAAAAAAGAGACCTAAAGCACTATACTGGCAGCGCAGGACCACACTCTGGCCACGAACTGGAGGGTCAATCTGAGGTATGAGCAAGTGTTTTCGCTGTGCCGCATCTGCAATACAGTGGATGAAACCATTGCCCATATCACAAACGAATGCCCTAGTCTTGTCCAAAACCACTACAGGTTGTGGCGACACGACCAGAGAAACTGTACGAAAAACGGAGGCTAGAGTGGCAAGACCTGGTATAAACACAAAACACAGGCTAGCAAAATTCTCTGGGATTTCTCAGTCCAAAATGACCAGGTGCTAGAGCATAACAGACTGGTTCTAGTGGTGGTGGACATGGTGTATGACATGTGCTACATAGTTGATGTTGCAATCCCATTTGACCCACGAATAGTCATGAAGGAAGGCGAAAAGATAAATAGATACAACCCTCTTAAGTACGAAATAGCCCGGCTATGGAAAATGAAGAAGGTGAAAATGGTGCCAATTATTGTTAGGTCTTTGGGAATGGTATCAGAAGGCATCAAGGAGAATATAAAGGAAATTGGAATAGAGTACCCAGTAGAACTGTTACAAAAGGTTTGCCTCCTTAGCACGGCCAGAATAATTAGGAAAGTATTAGATAGCTGAAAAAACGAATAGCATGGTACTGTAGGCTGCAGGTAGTAAGGCCGCAACGTATACAAGACTTCAGGAGCCCCAACAAAACCTGTGATAAAGAGAAAATAATGATAATAATAATAGTAAAGATCAGCTATTGATCAATAAAGCCATAACTGAAGTTAGCCATAGGAAAAAGAAGGGTTTAAGGATTGCTTGGTTTAATTACCGAAAGGCTTTTCGTAGTATTCACCATACATAGATCCTACACTAACCATGAACAAGGTAGCACCAATAATCATGAAATATATAAAACATTTCATGAATAAGTAGCAAACAATGCTACAGCTCCAGACAAAAGAGGGACTCATTAAAACCAAAGCCACCCCCTTTAGAAGAGGAATATTCCAGGGAGACTCGCTCTCTCTCCACTCCTTTGCTCCTTGGCACTCACACCTTTATCTGACATGCTTAACAGAACTGGATGTGGGTACAACTGTAACTGCAAAACAATCAACCATCTCTTGGATATGGATGATTTAAAATTGTATGTTGCAAATGACAAACAACTGGAAATAAACAAAGAAATAAACATGAAATTTGGCTTAGATAAATGTGCCTAAGCAACCTTGAAAAGAAGAAAACTAGTTAAAAGTAACACTATCACACTAGATAAAGCAAATGAAATAAGAGAATTTGACGAATGCGATACAACACACATAAATGAAAAGGAAGATAAAAAAGGAATACTTTAGACGAGTTAGATTAATACTGAAAACATAGGTCAATGCAAAAAACAAGATAATAAGTATCAACACTCTAGCCGTCCCAGTTATAAGTTATAGCTATAATATTCTTAACTGGACTCTAAATGAACTAATCAGACTGGATAGGAAAACAAGAAAATAATGACAGGATTTAGGGTGCACTATCCAAAATCTTACATAGAAATGTTATATATACAGCGTATTGAAGGTGGTAGAGGCTTTATAAAGTTAGAAAACTATTATAAAATAACCACCAAAGGGTTAAACAAATACCTGCTTCAGAAGCAAGGAAAACTGGTACAAATAGCCACAAAATACGAGCAAAACACAAAACTGTTTTCAGTCTTTAAGGAAGCTGAAAAATGCAAAAAAAGCTATGAAGAAAAATAAGAAACAACAGAAGCTGTAAAACAACTGAAAGCCAAACTGAAACTGGAACAACAACGGATCATGATAAAACGATGGCAAGAAAAATCCTTACATGGAAAATACTATGTTTAGCTAAACAAAAAAGAAATAGACAGACCAAATTCCCAACAACGGTTTAGAAACTCAGGACTAAAAGCAGAGATCGAAGGGTTTTTAATTGCAGTACAAGATCAAAACCTTCCCATAAGAAACCACCAAAAACACATAGTAAAAAAATATAAGTAATTGCAGAATATGGAGAAGAAACAATAAATCATATCATCTACGGTTGCTCAGTCCTAGCTAAGAAGGAATAAATTCACTGACATGACAGAGTTGGGACCTATATACACTGGAAGCTATGCCAACAGTATGGAATGACAACAGAAAAAAGATGGTATAGGCACACACCAGAAAAGATCACAGTAAATGAGAAAGCAATCATATTCTAGGATATGCCAATACACACAGATAGAGAAACCAAGGCTAATAGACCGGATATAGTTGTCAGAGATCACGGAAAAAAACACTACCTTTTAATCGATGTATCAATACCAATAGATGACAACGTTTCTTTAAAAGAAACGGAAAAATCTCTCATAATAGAAAGATCTAGAAATAGAGATAACTTGAACGTGGACCCTAAAATCAGAAACAATTCTTATAATAGTAGGCGCATTAGGTACGATAAAAAATCATTCAGACAAATATATAATGAAAACACCAGGACTACAGAAAATAGCACTACTAGGCACCGTACAGATCCTACGTAAAACACTTTCAATACAGTGAAAAATAAGAGCATCACAACAAACTACAGCACATACCCAAGGCACACAGGGCTGCGCTCGGTAGTGCAGTGAAAGCACGTGATAAAAATAAGACTACTGAATAACAATAATAATAATAATAATAATAATAATAATAATATATATATAGAACTGAGGTAACTCCTCCAGAAGATATAGAAACAAAAATAGAAGAGTGCCATTGTTATCAAGTGAACGATATTTCGACATCTCGTGCGTCTTCCACAGGTTCAAAAGATAAACTTGTCAATCTACTTCATTTTGGTTAATATATATAGAACTGAGGTAACTCCTGCAGAAGATATAGAAGCAAAATAATAATAATAATAATAATAATAATAAGGACTGGATGCTAAAACTTGTCTTAAAATATGAAAGCAAGAAAGCATCTTACTCAGTAACAAAACAGGCAAAAGAATATCTAAGTGAATTCCAATTGCAACAAATTCAAGAATTAGACGAACTAGAAACACCTGCAGAAAAAGCTAAGCGCTTGAAAACCCGTGCTAAAATTGCTGCCTTAGCTATTATGACTGAAAAATGGCATGGAAAACCTCTCAATGGCAAATACCCAAAGAGAGCGAATAATGCAGATATTGACAAAGCCCTTACCCACCAATGGTTAATGGCCTCTGGCTTGAAATCAGAAACAGAGGGGTTTATCATAGCAGCCCAAGATCAATGCCTACCTACAAAGAACTACCAGGCCAACATATTAAAGAACGGCAGCTCCCTATTATGTCGTATATGCCAACAACAAAATGAGACCATCGATCATGTTGTCTCCATGTGCAGTCTGCTTGCGCCTACAGAGTATCTCAACAGGCATGATAGAGCTGCACAATATATTCACTGGGTAATATGCAAAAACCTGGACTTGCCCCATGATAAAAACTGGTGGGAACACAAACCACCCCCAGTACTTGAAAATGATCACATTGCACTCCTCTGGAACTTCACCATTAAAACTGACAGAAAGATAGACGCAAATAGGCCAGACATCATACTGAAAGACTTCAGACAAAAATCATGCCTCCTCATTGATATGACTGTCCCAATCGATATAAACGTATCTGTCAAGACCTACCAAAAACTGAGCAAATATAAAGAAATAGAAATTAGCAAAATGTAGAATCTGAAGACGAAAACAATACCTATTGTCATAGGTGCCCTGGGAATGACAGCGAAACGGGCTGATTACTACCTAGATCAGATTCCAGGAAACCCCAAAATAGCTGAAGTTCAAAAGATAGTGTTCATGGGAACTGCCCATATCCTACGTAAAATACTGTCTATGTGATCTCAAATTTTAAAGCAAACACATAATTTTCTTATGTTTTCTTAAACATTCACTTGAACAAAACTGTACAAATCCAAATATATGGTACCCTAGGCATGAACTTCTAACTTGTTGTCTCTTGAGGTCTCTGGGTGAGACTTGGATCCAACTTGTACAAATGCAAAACAAAAGTCAAACATAAAATAATAATAATAATAATAATAATAATAATAATAATAATAATAATAATAATTAATAATAATGCCCTGATGCAATACCAGGCAGTGACTCTCATGGCTTCTGATCTTAACTGATTTGGAAGTGTTGTCATGTACATTGTTTTGTCTTGGTATAAATAATGGGCTACAGTAAATATTCTGCTCAATACCATAGATTTGCCTTTCAGTTGTTTGACCTTAACCTTGGTGGTTGACAATATGTGCACCTCTGATCATGAGCAGAAGTAGTAGGGGAGCATCATAGTCATGTGTTGAGAGGAATTCTTTGGGGTTTGAATATTTCACCTTTGGAAACATGGATGTTTCGTTCATCATCCATAAACAAATCTTATTCAGGGACCTTTTGAGCGGGATGGGCTACTCGACCTGAAGAAAATTGTAACTGGGCCCCACCTGCAAGGTCATGTGCTGTTTATCTTGATCATCATGTCGCGCACATATTGTTGTGATGCATGTGTCTGGTGTACCCTTATCAGACGGATAGTCATGTTAGGTATATTGGGCTTCGTATAATTGTACTCCAGTATCACTTTGATGGTATGCGCTGCTCTCTCACTCAATAACAACAACAACAATAATAGAAAAAATAGGTAGGATTGGCTGATGAAAGAATCCTAAAAAAAGAGACCGCAAGCAGTATACTAGTAGCGCAAGACCAAGCTTTGGCCAAGAACTGAAGGGTGAACGTTAGGAATGAGCAATTGTCAACGCTGTGCCGCATCTGCAATAGGGTGGATGTAACCATTGCCCATATCACGAACGAATGCCCTAGGCCTGCCCCAAACCACTACATGTTGTGACAACACGACCAGGTAGCGAAAGTGCTACATTGGAAACTGTGCAAGAAGTTGGGGCTAGAAAGAGGCAAGACGTGGTATGAGCACAAACTGCAGAGAGTGGTGGTATCGGAGACTAGCAAATTCCTCTTGGATTTCCCAATACAAAATGATCAGGTACAGACCGGACATAGTGGTGGTGGACAAGGTGCATGACATATGCTATATAGTTGATGTTGCATGCCCCTTTGACCCATGAATAGCCAAGAAGGAAGACGAAAAGATAAATAAATACAACCCTCTTAAGTAAGGAATAACCCAGCTATGGAAAATGAAGAAGGTGAAGTTAGTGCCAATTATTGTTAGATCCTTGGGAACAGTATCAGAAGGCATCAAGAAGAATATAAAGGAAATCGGAATAGAGTACCCAGTAGGACTGTGCCAAAAGGGTTGCCTCCTTAGCACGGCCAGAATAATCATTTAAGTATTAGATAGCTGAAAACAAAAAAACGAATAGGTACCGTAGACTGCCGGTAGCAAGCCCATTACACGTGCAAGACTTCAGGAGCTCCAACAAAACCTGTGATAAAGAGAAATAATAATATCAATAATAGTCAATCTACGGACTGTGCTTGGGCACCCTGGGCATCAGAAGAGAGATTTTCCAAGGCGACAGCCTATCTCCGTTGTTTTTTGTCCTCTGCATGATCCCTTTGACCTTGGTACTTAAGTAAATGAACCTAGGATATCAGCTAAAGGGAAAATCTTAAACAATCAATCACCTCCTCTTCACAGATGATTTGAAGCTGTATGGAAAAGATGCGGCCCAAGTGAATTTTTTAGTGAACACGGTCTACTGTTTTAGTACTGATAGCCGAATGGAATTCGAACGCAAGAAGTGTGGTAAAATGTACCTGAAAAGGGGCAAGGTACAGCCCCTAGGAGGGAAAAAACTACTTAACAGAGGACTGATTAAACAAATTGAAAAGGAAGGCTACAACTATCTTGGAATACTAGAGTTCAACGAAATCATGGAGAAGGAAATGAAAGAACAACTGAGAATGAAATATTTCCGAAGACTAAGATTAGTATTGAGCTCAAAATCGACCGGATGGAATAAAATCCACGCAGTTAATATATGGGCGATAACATCATTTCGGTATGGAGCTGTAATCATAAACTGGAAAAAGAAAGAACTGATGAACATGGACCTGAAGACAAGAAAAAGATTGAAAGTACACGGAACCTTCCACCCTAAGAGTGACACCGATAGGCTGTACTTGTTCAGAAGAATGTGTGGGAGAGGATTGATCAGTTGCCTAGATTATATCGAAGTAGGGGAAAACAGCTTAGGGTGGTATGTAAAAAATACCGTGGAACCACTGTTGACACATGATAAAGTCCAGCGTCATCAAAAGTGATAATTGTGTAAAGAAAGAAAAAATTAAAGAGGAAAAGAACTAAAAAACAGGAACAGCATGGAAAAATGTACGGTTAATACGCAAGAGATACGAATGCGAAGACAGATACAGACGACCGGTGGCTATGGTTGAGAAGGAGTGACTTGAATATAGACAGAAGCACTTATATATGCAGTACAAGAATAAGCGTTAAAGAAGTGCAGAATTGACAACACCACTGAGAGCGACAAACGCAGAATTTGTGGTGAGAGGGGTGAAACAATATGGCACATCGTTAGTGGATGGCCGAAATTGGCAAACCGCGAATACAAAAGATGACATGACAATGTGGCAAGAACGATCCATTGGGAGCTCTGTGGAAACCACGGCCCACAAAGAGCAAAGACGTGGTATGAGAAAACCCCAGAAGGAGTCACAGAAAATGAAAATTGCAAAATCCTATGGGATGCAATGATTCAGTGCGATCACCTGACCAGACATCGGAACCGGACAATGTTGTAAATAAAAAAGGAAGAACTTGCATGATAATCGACATAGCATGTTCTGGTGACAACAAGATCAAAGAGAAAGAAGAAAAACTGAACAACTACGACAATTTGAAGTGGGAAATATGAAGGTGTGGTCAATGAGTAGACGTGATACCAATAATAATCGGTGCACTTGGAAGTATCAGCACTCGACTACCAACTTGGATCAAAAAGATTGGTACAGATGTAACGATAGAACACCTACAAAAATCAGCATTGCTTGGAACTGCAAGGATTCTTCGCAGGGTTCTTGAAGCATGATCAGCAAACACGTGTCTCTTTAGTCTGCTGGCTGTGAACAACTGAAACTTTTCATCATACCCAGCAAAATAAGCTGAGAGTTAGTACTGGCTCTCATAGCTTCTGATCTTAACTGATTGGAAGTGCTATCTTGTACATTGTTTTGTCTTGGCATAAAAGATGGGCTACAGTAAATATTCTGCTGAATATCACCGATTTGCTTGTCAGTTGTTTGACCTACATGTTTGCTTGTCAGTTATTTGACCTACACTTGAGCATATTCTTTAGTTGCTGACTGTATATGCATCTCTGATTATGAGCAGAAGTAGTGGGGGAGCATCATAGTCATGTGTTGAGAGGAAGTTTTTGGAGTTTGAATAATGCACCTCTGGAAACATGGGTGTTTCATTCAACATCCTTAAACGATCCTTATTCAAGGACCATTTGAAGAAAATTCTAACTGGGCTGCACCTGCAAAATCATGCGCTGTTTATTTTGATATGAGACCACTATGTCGCGCACATATGGTTGTGATGCATGTGTCTGGTGTACCCTTATCTGACGGGTAGTCATGATGGGTATACTGGATTTCGTATATTTTACCCCAGTGTCCCTTTGATGGCATTCTCTGCTCTCTCACTCCCTCCCTCCCTCCCTCACTCCCTCCCTCACTCCCTCCCTCCCTCACTCACTCCCTCCCTTCCTCACTCACTCACTCATTCACTCACTCACTCACTCACTCATTCACCCAATAATAATAATAATAATAATAATAATAATAATAATAATAATAATAGTAATAAAGACACACCGGGGACGTTTAACATGTGACAGCGATAAAACACTGCTCGGAAATCTATCCAAAACATCGGTAGTGCTCTACCAGAAGAACGAAAACAATATATATATATATATATATATATAAAATCTGGATGAAAAATAACCTAGATATAATCTAGACAAAGACATTGATACAGCAATGAACCCTAATAAACTAGCTAACATACGAAGATATATTCTGAAAATAAAACCAAAAAAAATCAGAAATAGAAATAGAACACTTAAAAGGAAAAATACATCAGGAACATGTTGCTAGTAACCACACATAAGCACTGGGACTGTAAAACACGAAGGCAGACGTAACATTTCCAACAAAAGGGAAGTAAACAACGAAAGACAACAAACCCAGATCGTAGGAATGTAAAATGATGACCAAAATGTACCAAATCAGAACACCAAAGAGAAAAATAGGAGGGAATACGAAACAAATCTGGAAACAGTGAAGGTGAACCTAATGATTATGATACTTTAAAAATGAACATAATCAAAGAACTGAAAGCCAGTATGTACCACCGATTGTACTCCGCAAAAATTGAAATTGATACTAAAGCAACATCAATAATAGAAACAAATATAAATATGACCAGGCTAAATGACATAATATATGCGGCAGCCGCTGTGGCCACTCCCTCAAACCCATCCAAATAGGAGTGCCACCATCCAAACAAACCCTGTGGATAAATAATATCCCGAAAAAATAGAAAACAAGAGAAAAGATATGTCATTCATTAACGAAACTAGTAGACAATCAACACTGCTAAGCAACAAGAAGAGAAAAAAAACTGCGTAAATACAAAATTATAGAAAAAGGTATACCTGAGTTAAAAGAACAGCTAAAGCAAGATGTCTTTGCCAAAGCACAAAGAATCCGCCTGTATGAGAAATACCAACGTTTCTTTGAACAAAACAAACAGTTCAACTCCAACTCCAAAAGATACTACCAAGAACTTGGCAAAAATAAAATTGACATCAATGCAGCACCAACAGCAGAAGTGGAAAAAGTTTGGAAAGAAATATGATCGGCGAAAGAACAACCTCTGAAAAGGTCTATCAAAACAACAAACTCAGCACCTGAACAACTCTGGACCCCTATAACAACTGAAGAGGTCGCCCAGGCACTGCAAAGACTAAGCAACTGGAAGGCACCCTGGTACGATAAGATCCCCAACTTCTGGTTAAAATATCTGACAGGAACACATGAAAAGCTAGTTGAGAAACTTAATGAAATAATAGCAGAGCCAGAGACAATGCCTGAATGGCTCAGGGAAGGGAAAACTATCCTAATTTCCAAATTCACTGAAACGGCAAACCCACAGAATTACAGAACAATAACTTGTCTCCCTACAATTTATAAAGCCTTTACTGCAATAATATCACAGAGAATGAGCAAGAATCTGGAAGAAAACAACCTGTTTTCAGAAGAGCAGAAGGGATGCTGCAAGGGCTCATACGGCTGTAAATATCAACTAATGATCAATAAAGCCGTAACTGAAGACAGCTGCAGAAAGAAGAAGGGTCTAAGTATGGCCTGGATCGATTACCGAAAGGCGCTTCATAGTATTCCCCATGTATGGATCCTAGAAACACTAGCCATGAACAAGATAGCACCAATAATCATAAAATATATAACACATTCCATGAATAAATGGCAGACAGTGGTACAGCTCCAGACAAAAGATGGACTCATAAAAACCAAAGCTATCCCCATTAGAAGAGGAATATTCCAGGGAGACACGGTCTCTCCACTCCATTTCTGTTTGGCACTCACACTTTCTATCTGACATGCTAAACAGAACTCGGTGTGGATACAAGTGTTACAGCAAAAACAATCGGTCATATATGGGCGACCTAAAACTGTACGCTATAAATGATAAACAACTAGAAACATTACTACAGTCTATGTATTTACCAAAGAAATAAACATGAAATTTGACTTAGAAAAATGTGCTAAAGCAACATTTAAAAAGGAAAACTAATCAATAGTTGCAATATCACTCTAGATAAAGCAAATGAAATAAGAAAATTAGACCAAAGTCAGGCATACAAATACTTAGGAATCTATGTACTAGATACGTTACAACACACAAATGAAAGAGAAAATAAAAAAAGAATACTGTAGATTAATACTATAAACAGAGCTCAATGCGAAAAACATAATAATAGGTATCAACACTCTAGCCGTCGCAGTTATAAGATACAGCTACAGTATCCTTAACTTAACACTAAATGAACTAATCAAAATAAACAGGAAAACAAGAAAAATAACGACAGGATTTAGGATTCACCACCCAAAATCTGTCATAGAAAGTAGAAAGGTTATATATATAACAGAAGGTGGTAGAGTCCTGAAACAGCTAGAAAACTATTATAAAATAACCACCATAGGACTACAAAAATACATACTACAGAAACAAGGAAAACTAATACAAATAGCCACAAAACACGAACAAAACAAAAAGCTGCTTTCAGTATTTAAGGAAGCTGACAAATACAAACAAAATGTCATACTACCTAACAACTATGAAGAAAAAGAAAAAACGCAAAAGCTGTAAAACAACTGAAATCGAAACTAAAACGATGGCAAGAAAAGTCCCTTCACGGCAAATACTGAGTTAAACTAAAACGCAAAAGAAATGGACAAAGCAAAATTCCAATAATGGCTGAGAAGCTCAGGACTCAAAGCAGAGACTGAAGAATTTTTAATTGCAGCACAAGACCAACGCCTACCCACCAGAAATGACCAAAAACACATAATGAAAAGAAACATAACAAGTAACTTCAGAATATGTAGAGATGGACAAGAAGTAATAAGCCATATTGTCAACACGAAAGAGTTGGGACCTATATACACTGGAAGCTATGCCAACACTATGGAATAACAAGAGAAAAAAAATGCTATAGGTACACGCCAGAAAAGGTCACAGAAAATGAGAAAGCAACCATACTATGGGGTATGCGGAGAGAGAGAGAGAGAGAGAGAGAGAGAGAGAGAGAGAGAGAGAGAGAGAGAGAGAGAGAGAGAGAGAGAGAGGCCAATAGGCCAGATATAGTCGTCAGAGATCATCAAGAGAAAAATGCTTTCTAATTGGTGTATCAATACCAACTGATGACAACGTTTCTCAAAAGGAAAAGGAGAAACTTTCAAAATGCATATACCTGGAAATAGAGATAACTCGAATGTGGAGTCTGAAAACAGAAACAATTCCTATCATAACACGCGCATTAGGCATGATAAAAAAACATTCAGACAAATACATAACAAAAACACCGGGACTAGCAAATATATATAACATACAGAAAATAGCACTACTAGGCACCGCACACATCCTACGTAAAACACTTTCAATACAGTAACAATAAGAGCATCACAACAAACACAGCAAATACCCAAGGCACACAGAGCTGCGTTTGGTAGTGCAGTGAAAGCACGATAAAAATAAGGCGACTAAATGTTAATAACTGTAATAATAATAATAATAATGATAATAATAATAATAATCTGGGCAGAAGATAAAACACACAATGAACAAGCTCCTTGGATTGATAGAATATCTACAGACTTAGACTCCTTAGAGGAGCAAAAGTGGGAAGGGGTCAAGGTAGAAGATATAAGATCTGCTCTCAGGAGGTCAAGCAAATGGAAGTCTCCAGGAAAGGATAAAATTCCTAACTTCTGGTTGAATGCCTTCCCAGAGAGCCATGAACTGCTAACAAAACTTTACAACGATGTTTTGCAAAATCCTAGTTTGATGCCCTCTTGGCTAGTTAATGGTTTAACATTCCTGCTTCCAAAAAATGAGGAAACAAACGAACCAAAAAATTATCGACCCATAACCTGCTTAACAACAATGTATAAGACACTAACATCCGTCCTAACTGAGTATACCTATAGTTTTTTAATAGAAAGTAGCATATTTCCTAATGAGCAAAAGGGATGTAAACGTGGATCTTATGGTTGTAAAGATCAGCTACTCATCAATAAGATGATCTTAGAAGATTGTCACAAGCGACACAAAAACTTGTCAATAGCCTGGATAGACTATAAAAAGGCCTTTGATAGCCTACCACATAGCTGGATTAGGAAATGTCTGGAAATGTATAAAATAGCTCCTACTCTGCGAAACTTTTTATCTGTAAGTATGAGATCATGGAGAACCACACTGACGTTGAACAATGACAATGAATCTCTAAATGCTGGAGATGTAAGAATTTCATGTGGCATTTTCCAGGGCGACTCACTATCACCAATCCTCTTCTGTCTAGCCTTGATACCTCTCTCCAAATTGCTCAATGATGCACAGTATGGTTATAAAATATTTGATAAAAATATAAATCATCTCATTTACATGGATGATTTAAAACTTTTTGCAAAGAATGACCAACAACTCAAAGGCCTACTAGCGATTGTTAAACAATTCAGTGATGACATCAGGATGCAATTTGGCCTTGATAAATGTGCAAAAGCTACTTTTATCAAAGGAAAAATGACAAAAACATCTAATGTGAACCCTAACCAGCAAAATGTCATAAACGAATTAGAACCAGCGGAGAGCTACAAATACCTAGGGGTAATTGAAGGGGACAATATTAAGCATTCAGCGACGAGGGAAAGGATCAGAAGAGAATGTTATCGCAGGGTGAGAGCAATACTGAAGACAGAGCTAAACGCAAGAAACAGGATCGAAGCGATCAATGCTCTAGCCATACCAGTCGTGACTTACAGTTTCAACATCGTTAAATGGTCAATTACTGAAATATGTAATGTTGACAGAAAAATACGAAAACTGTTGACAATGCATAGAATGCACCACCTTAAGGCAGATATAGAACGTCTTTATCTGCCGAGAAAAGAGGGAGGCCGTGGAATTCTACAGCTGGCATTAACAATGAAGGTAGCCACAATTGTCCTAGACACCTATCTGAAAAAGTCTGAGGACTGGATGCTAAAACTTGTCTCAAAACATGAAAGCAAGAAAGCATCTTACTCAGTAACAAAACAGGAAAAGGAATATCTAAGTGAATTCCAATTACAACAAATTCAAGAATTAGACGAACTAGAAACACCCGCAGAAAAAGCTAAGCGCTCGAAAACCCGTGCTAAAATTGCTGCCTTAGATATTATGACTGATAAATAGCATGGAAAACCTCTCAATGGCAAATACCCAAAGAGAGCGAATAATGCAGATATTGACAAAGCCCTTACCCATCAATGGCTAATGGCCTCTGGCTTGAAATCAGAAACAAAGGGGTTTATCATAGCAGTCCAAGATCAATGCCTACCTACAAAGAACTACCAGGCCAACATATTAAAGAACGGCAGCTCCCTATTATGTCGTATATGCCAACAACAAAATGAGACCATCGATCATGTTGCCTTCATGTGCAGTTTGCTTGCGCCTACAGAGTATCTCAACAGGCATGATAGAGCTGCACAATATATTCACTGGGTAATTTGCAAAAACCTGGACTTGCCCCATAATAAAAACTGGTGGGAACACAAACCACCCCCAGTACTTGAAAATGATCACATCGCACTCCTCTGGAACTTCACCATTCAAACTGACAGAAAGATAGATGCAAATAGGCCAGACATCATACTGAAAGTCTTCAGACAAAAATCATGCCTCCTCATTGATATGACTGTCCCAATCGATATAAACGTATCTGTCAAGACCTACCAAAAATTGAGCAAATATAAAGATCTTGAAATAGAAATGAGCAAAATGTGGAATCTGAAGACGAAAACAATACCTATTGTCATAGGTGCCTTGGGAATGACAGCGAAACGGGTTGATTACTACCTAGCTCAGATACCAGGAAACCCCAAAATGGCTGAAGTTCAAAAGATAGTGCTCATGGGAACTGCCCATATCCTACGTAAAATACTGTCTATGTGATCTCAAATTTTAAAACATTCTCTAGAACAACACTGTACAAATTCAAATATATGGTACCCTAGGTAAAACACCTACATGAACTTCTAACTTGTTGTCTCTTGAGGTCTCTGGGTGAGACTTGGATCCAACTTGTACAAATGCAAAGCAAAAGTCAAACATATAATAATAATAATAATAATAATAATAATAATAATAATAATAATGCTGTCTAATCGGTGTATCAATACCAACAGGTGACAACGTTTCCCTAAAAGAATGGAGAAACTTTCAAACTACAAAGACCTGGAAATAGAGGTAACTCGAATGTGGAGTCTAAAAACAGAAACTATTCCTATTATAATAGTTGCATTAGGTATGATAAAAAAATATTCCGACAAACACATAACAAAAGCATCAGGACTAACATACAGAAAATAGCACTACTAGGCATCGCACACATCCTACGTAAAACACTTTCAAAGCCGTAACAATAAGAGCATCACAACAAACCACAACTCATAACCCAGGTACACAGAGCTGCACTCGGTAGTGCAGTGAAAGCACGTGATGAAAATAAGACTAATGAATGATAATATTATCAAAGCACAAGATCAAAACTTGCTAACCAAAAACTACAAGGCTAACGTTCTTTAAAACGGTTCTGACCCTGAATGCAGATTCTGCGATACAATTAATGAAACAATAGACCAACTAGTTTCGAGATGTCCTGTGCTCACACCAAACGAATACAAAAATCACTACGATAGGGTAGGCCAGTATTTACACTGGAAAATATGTAAACACTACAAAATGGGCACTCTTGGTTACTGATATGAATATCATCCTGATAATAATAATAATAACGACAACAACAACAACAACAGTAAGCGAAATTAAATGGACGGAATAAGATTGAAGCTACCAACACCTGGGCGGCTTTACTCCTTAGATATGGAGAAGGGGTGATCGCATGGACAGTAAACGAACTAAACAGCTTAGACAGAAAGACAGGGAAGCTTCTGACTAGATATGGGGTACTGCAACCAAAAATTGACGCAGACAGACTGTATGTAGCAAGAAAAAGAGGAGGAAGAGAACTGACTGGATGTGAACACAGCATTAGAAGAGAAGAAAACAACAACATAACTAGATATGTAAAAAATGCTGCAGAACCACTATTATTGGAAGTAAGAATGGTCGGGGTTGTGTAGGATGGAAGATTGCAAAGATAAAGCACTTTACAAACACTTGAGAATGAATGAGGCTAAAAATAGGTGGATAAAGAAAAAATGCATGGACAATGTCATAGGGATGTTGAAGATAAGACAGACAGAGAAAAATGATGGCTAAGGATTAGTAAAATTGATTAAAAACCGGAAATGGATGCTCTAATCTGGGCTGCCCAAGAGCAAGCATTAAGAACCGATTACATCAAATACAGAATAGATAACACATCAGAAAGTAGTGTGCTTGATACCACTAACACTGATTCTGAGGAAAGCAAAACTGGGTATGTATTGAAAAGCCGCCAACAAAAAGTCAACCACTTGTTATTCATGGATGACCTCAAACCTTAAGGTAAAGATGAAGTCCAAGTCAGTTCCCTCCTTGATACAGTGTATACTTTCAGTGCTGATATCAGAATGGAGTTCGGACTGAGAAAGTGTGGTGTGTTCGTCTTGAAGAGAGGTAAAATCAAATGTATAGACGGGCTAACGATACCATCGGAGGAGGTAGAAGATACAGGATATAAGTGCTTGGGGAGTTTGGAAATGGAGAAATTGATGGAGAAAGAAATGACAGAAAAATTTAAGGTGGAGTACTTGCGTAGACTGATATTGATACTTAAGTCGAAATTAAACGGACGGAATAAGATCGAAGCTATCAACACCCGGGCGGTTTCGCTCCTTAGATATGGAGCAGAAGTAATCACATGGACAGTAGACGAACTAAACAGCTTAGACAGAAAGACAAGGAAGTTGCTGATTAGATATGGGACACTCTACCCAAAAAGTGACACAGACAAACTGTATGTACCAAGAAAAAGAGGGGGAAGAGGACTTATTGGATGCAAACACAGCATTAGAGCAGAAGAAAACAACATAGCATGATATGTAAAAATGCCACAGTCTTCTGTAGGATGAAAGATGGCAACGATAAAGCTCTGTACAAGCAATTGAAAACGAATGAAACTGAAAATAGGTGGGTAAAGAAAAGAATGCATGGACAATTTCATAGGGATGTTGAAGACAGACAGAGAAAAAAGATGGCTGTGGATGACTAAAAGTGATTTAAAACCGGAAACGGAGGCTCTAATCTGTGCTGACCAAGAGCAAACACTAAGAACAAACTACATAAAATACAGAATAGACAACACATCAGAAAGTAATAAGTGCCGAATCTGTGGACAAAATGGTGAAACCGTATGGCATATTACCAGTCAATGTACGTCACTAGCCCAGAACGAATATAAGAGACGCCACGACAATATAGCCAGGCTTGTCCATTCGACACTTTGCAACAAATATGGACTTGGCAGAGCAAAAAATTGGTACGACCACAAACTCGAAGGACTCATCGAAAATGATAATGCAAAGATCTTGTGGGATTTTATGACTCAGTGCGACCATGAAATAGAGAATAGGAAACCAGACATAGTCTTAATTGAGAAAGAAAGCAAACTATGCTGGATCATAAATATAGCATGCCCAGCTGGCAACAAGGTATGTGATAAGGAAGAAAGAAAAGTTGATAGATATGACAGGTTAGCTTGGGAGGTTAAGCAGTTGTGGTCACTGAAAAAGGTTGTATTAGTGCCAATTATTGTCGGAGCGCTGGGAACAGTGAATAAAAATCTTGAGAAGTACATGGAACAAATAGGGGCTGCAATAAGTGTGGAGCACACGTGTAGAAAACAGCACTGCTTGTAACCGCTCGAATACTCTGGACGACGTTCAAAAAATAAGGGGTGTTACCTTAGTCCACTGGTAGCGAACAGCTGACACCGTAGTACATCTCCAGCGTTAGAATCTGTGCAAAGCAATAATAACAATAATAATAATAATAATAATAATAATAATAATAATAATAATAACATGTGAGAACGATAAATCACTGCTCCGAAATTTATCCAAAAACATCGGAAATAAAGACATCGCATGGAGCCAACAAATAGCTGACAACGGGTTGGACTATATTCGAGTAAGTAATACTCATTGAAATTTATTTCTATTTTTCTAAATATATTGATATATTTTAACTTGATATCTCCACTACCCGCACAGCGAACGTAAAAACACTTGTTACATCAACACCAGACCATCTCCGGACCCAAACACCATGTACAAAAAAATTACAAACAGATTAAATAATACCGGTATTATTCCACCCAAGAATAACAACCGAGAAGTGCGTACTGTAAGCTTGTTACGCAAAAAGTACGAAGATCTGAACGTGCAAAACAATCTGACAACAGAAATGAACGGACCGGTACCCTACGAAAACGATGACCGTCAAAATAAAGGACCGGACGTTGTTCCTCATGTCCCGCAAACAAAACCAAAACAGCATAAATGGACACGTGAGGAATACATTTCGATCCTACACGCCTATTTTACAGCAGTGCTCTACCCAAAAAACGAAAACGCAACAACACATACATATAAAATATGGAAGAAAATAATCTAAATAAATTCCTCGATAAAACAATGAACCCTAACAAACTAGCTAACATAAGAAGATACATTCTTAAAGCAAAAAAATATCAGAAATAGAAATAAAACAATTGAAAGGAAAGATACATCAGGAAAATGTAGATAGTAGTCACACAACAATGCCAAATAATAATATAAACACTGAGATAGCAGAACACGAGGACAAACGTAACATTTCCGGCAAAAACGAAGACCGTAGAGATGTATAATAATGTACAAAAAGCACCAATCCAGAACACCACAGACAAACATATGAATGAAAAGGAAGGCAAAACAAATCTAAAACCTGGGAATAACGAAGGGAAACCTAATAATTACGATACTATGAAAATGAGAATAATCAAAGAACTGAAAACCACAGATCTTGGAATGGACCACAGATTATATCTCCCAAAAATCAAAATAGACAATAAAACAACATCAATAATAAATAGCATAAACCTAGCCGTCACAAAACGACCAACCACAGAAACAACTGGCAATATCACTGAGCTAAATGACATAATATATGCGGCAGGCACTGCAGCCACAAAAGGAGCAGGATACTCACTCAAACCCATCCGAACAGGAGTTCTACCACCCAAACAGACCTTGTGGATAAATAATATCCAAAACAAAATTTAAAAAAAAGAGAAAAGATTTATCGATTCTGAACGAAATTAGTAGATAATCAACACAACTAAGTAACAAGAAGAAAACAAAAATACTGTACAAATACAACATTACAGAAAAAGACTTACCTGGGGCAAAAGAAAAGCTAAAGCAAGATATCCTAGCCAAAGCACTAAGGATCCGCCGGTATGAGGAACGCCAACGTTTCTTTAGAACAAAACAAACAGTTCAAATCCAACCCCAAAAAACTCTACCAAGAACTGGATAAAAATAAAATAGACATTACTGCAACACCAACAGCAGAAGAACTGGAAGAATTCTGGAAACAAATATGGTCGGTGAAGCAACAACCCCAAAAAAGGACCATTAAAACAATGAACTGAGCAACTCTGGGCCCCTATAACAACTGAAGAGGTCACCCAGACACTGCAAAGACTAAGCAACTGGAAGGCACCTGGGCACGACAAGATCCCCAACTTCTGGTTAAAACACCTGACAGGAATGCACAAAAAGCTGGCAGAAAACTTTAACAACATACTAGCAGAGCCAGAGACAATGCCTGAATGGCTCACGAAAGGGAAAACCATCTTAATTCCCAAATCCACGGAAACGGAGAAACCACAAAACTACAGACCTATATCTTGTCTCCCTATGATCTGCAAAGCCTTTACTGCAATAATATCGCAGAGATTGAGTAAGCACCTGGAAAATAACAACCTGTTTCCAGAAGAGCAGAAGGGATGCTGCAAGTGTTTATACGGCTGTAAAGATCAATTATTGATCAATAAAGCCATAACTGAAGACAGCCGCAGAAAGAAGAAAGGCCTCAGTATGGCCTGGGTGGACTACCAAAAAGGCTTTCAACAGTGTTCCCCACACGTGGATTCTCGAAACACTAGCCATAAACAAGGTGGCACCAATTATTATAAAATACACAAGGCACTCTATGAAGAAATGGTAGACAGTGCTACAGCTCCAAACAAAAGGGACTTGTGAAAACGAAAGCCATCCCCATTAGAAGAGGAATATTCCAGGGAGACACGCTCTCTCCACTCTTGTTCTGCCTGGCACTCACACCTTTAACTGAATTTCTAAATAGAACTGGATGTGGATACAAATGTTACGGCAAAACAGTCAGCCACCTATTATATATGGATGACTTAAAATATACGCTAGAAATGACAAAGAACTGGAAACACTACTACAGACAGTACATGGCTTTACCAAGGGGATAGATATGAAATTCGGATTAGAAAAATGTGCCAAAGTAACCCTGAAAAGAGAAAAATTAGTTAAAAGTAGCAACATCACGCTAGATAAAGCCAATGGAATAAGAGGACTAGACGAAAGCCAGCCATACAAATATTTAGGAGTCAATGAACTAGATAGGATACAACACACACAAATGAAAGAAAAAATAAAGAAAGAGTATTATAGACGAGTTAGATCAATACTAAAAACAGAGCTCAATGCTAAAAACAAGATAATAGGTATTAACACTTTAGCTGTCCCAGTTATAAGTTACAGCTACAATATCCTTAACTGGACACTAAACGAACTATCTAAAATAGACAGGAAAACAAGAAAAATAATGACAGGATATAGGATGCACCACCCAAAATTTGACATAGAAAGGCTATATATACAACGCACAGAAGGGGGCAGGGGTCTTATACAGCTAGAAAACTATTATAAAATAATCACCATAGGACTGCAAAAATACCTACTCCAGAAGCAAGGAAAACTAATACAAATAGCCACAAAACACGAGCAAAACAAAAAAACTGTTTTCAGTATTTAAGGAAGCTGACAAATACAAACAAGAAATCATAATACCTAACAAATAAGAAGAAGAAGAAGAAGAAGAAACAACAAAAGCTATAAAACAAATGAAATCCAAACTCAAACTAGAACAACAACGGACCATGATAAAACGATGACAAGAAAAGCCCCTACATGGTAAATACTGGGCTAAACGAAATGCAAAAGAAATAAGCAGAAAAATCCCAGCAATGGCTGAGAAGCTCAAGACTCAAAGCAGAGACTGAAGGATTTTTAATTGCTGCACAACACCAAAGCCTCCCCACCAGAAATCACGGAAAACATATAATGAAAAGAAACATAACAAGTAACTGTAGAATATGTGGAGATGGACAAGAAACAATAAATCATATTATCTCTGGCTGCCCAGTCCTGGCTAAGAAGGAATATATTCACAGACACGAAAGAGCTGGGACCTATATACACTGGAAGCTATGCCAACACTATGGAATAACAACAGAAAAAATATGGTATAAACACACGCAAGAAAAGGTCACAATAAACGAGAAAGTAACCATACTCTGGGATATGCCAATACACACAGATAGAGAAATTAAGGGAAATAGACCAGATATAGTTGTCAAAGATCATGAAGAAAAAAAAATGCTTTCTAATTGATGTATCAATACCAGCAGATGACAACGTTTCCCTAAAAGAAATGGAAAAACTTTCAAAATACAAAAACCTGGAAATAGAGGTAACTCGAATGTGGAATCTAAAAACAGAAACAGTTCCTATCATAGTAGGTGCCTTAGGTATAATAAAAAAATATTCAGACAAATACATAACACAAACACCAGGACTTACAAATATATATAACATACAGAAAATTGCATTACTGGGCACTGCACACATCCTACGCAAAACACTTTCAATACAGTAAACATAAGAGCATCACAGCAAACCACAGCACATACCTAAGTCACACAGAGTTGCGCTCGGTTGTGATGTGAAAGCACGTTATAAAAATAAAACTACTGAATAATAATAATAATAATAATAATAATAATAATAATAATAATAATAGATACTCTGATGCAATACCAGGCAGTAGCTTTCATGGCTTCTCATCTTAACTGATAGGAGATGCTTTCATATACACTGTTTTGTTTTGGTATAAAAGATGGCTACAGTAAATGTTCTGCTCAATACCACAGATTTGCTTGTCAGTTGTTTGACCTTAACCAGTTTATCATGTCCCTTGGTGGCTGACGATATGTGCATTTCTGATCACGAGCAGAAGTAGTGGGGGAGCATCATAGCCATGTGTTGAGAGCAATTGGAATTTGACTAATTCACCTCTGGAAACATCTTTAGACAAACCTTATTCAGGGACCTTTTGAGTGGGATGGGTTACTCGACCCGAAAAAAAATTCCAACTAAGCCCCACCTGCAAAGTCATGAGCTACTTACCTTGATGTTAGATCACCATGTCGCGCTTATATAATTGTGATGCATATGTCTGGTGTACCCTTATAAGACGGGTAGTAATGATGGCTATACTGGGCTTCGTATATTTTACCCCAGATTCACTTTGATGGCATGCATTACTCTCTCACTCAATAATAATTATAACGATAATAATAATAATAATAATAATAATAATAATAATAATAATAATAATAATAATAATAACAACACGAACTGGAGGGTCAACCTTAGGAATGAGGAATTGTCTCCACTATGCCGCATCTGCAATAAAGTGGATGAAGCCATTTCCCATATTACGAACGAACACTTTAGACTTGCCCCAAACCACAACAGGTTGTGGCGACACGACCAGGTAGCGAATGTGCTACATTGGTAAAGTGCGAAAATTGGGGGCTAGAAAGAGGCAAGACGTGGTATGAGTACAAACCACAGAGAGTGGCGGAGTCGGAGACTTGCAAAATTCTCTGGGATTTAAAAATCCAAACAGATCGGGTGCTAGTGTATAACAGACGGGACCTAGTAGTGGTTGACAAGATGCACCACATGTGCTATATAGTTGATGCTGCGTGCACCTTTGACCCACGTATAATCAAGAAGAAAGGTGAAAAGATAGATAAATACAACACTCTTAAGTACGAAATAGCCCGGCTATGGAAAATGAAGAAGGTGAAGATGGTGCCAATTATTTTTGGGTCCTTGGGAACAGTATAATAAGGCATCAAGGGGAATGTAAAGGAAATTGGAATAGAGTGCCTAGTAGAACTGTTACAAAAGGTTTGCCTTGTTGACACGGCCAGAAAAATCAGGAAAGTATAAGATAGCTGAAAAGAACGAATAGCATGGTACCGTAGGTTGAAGGTAATAAGTCCGCTACGCATGCAAGACTCCGGGAGCTCCAACAAAACCTGTGATAAAAAGAAAATAAATAACAATAAAAATAATGATGATGATGATGATAATGATATAGCACCACAGGTAGTTGTACCAATAATTGTCGAAGCCCTGCGAACAGTGAGTAAAAATCTTGAGAAATGCAAGGAACAAATAGGGGCTGCAATAAGGATGGAGCACTTGCAGAAAATATCACTGCTTGGAACCGCTCGAATACTCCAGATGGTGCTAGAAAAATAA
Organism: Octopus bimaculoides; assembly: GCF_046866305.1. Lineage (NCBI taxonomy): Eukaryota > Metazoa > Mollusca > Cephalopoda > Octopoda > Octopodidae > Octopus > Octopus bimaculoides. The sequence continues at coordinate 25,582,446 of NC_142941.1, read as the reverse complement.
GGGATGTTACTTTAGTTCACTGGTAGTGAACAGCTGGCACCGTAGTACATCTCCAGCATTAGAAGCTGTGCAAAGACAATATATAATAATAATAATAGTTTGTCGCCCAGACTTAATAATCAAGTATTAGAAAACAAACAAACAACCAGTTACTGATAGACATTGTAGTCCCTTCTGAACAAAATACCGCTCAAAAAGAAGTGGAGAAATTGTCAACGCACAAAGATCTCGAAATTTAAGTATTGATTAAGTGGGACATGAAAACAATACCAGTAATAATTTGATCATTGGGTATGATATAAAAAAGTCATGAACAAAAACGTAGAAGGTATACCTGAACCCTCAACACTACACACTATCCAAAATATAGCCCTGCTAAGAACAGCGCACATCCTACGCTAGAAGCTATCAATTCAATAAGCCAACCCAAGCAATAAAACAATCCACAAACGCGAGACATACTCTATACAGAAAATAGCCAATAAAATAAACAACCACTGCAACATATACTCGACAAACCGGATACCCAACAGAACACAACTCTCGTTAAACACATCACACAATACAGACATTAATACAAAAGACCGCAAACAAACCCCATAGCAAACGATATCATGCAATACAATACCGGAAAGTGTTTGTGCTCCCCCAGCAACTAAAAGGAACACAATGTTGCACACACCCAAGCAACACGGAAGCGTAGCAAGTGATGCATGGGAAGGAATATGGAGCAAACAAGATTGACACAGCAAAAATTCTCCTTGGATAAATAAGAAAAAGGAATGGAAGAGCAAAATAGCACCACAGGTATGGCCCACTATCACAAGCCAAGAGATTACGAACACACTGAGGACTAGCTGCAACTGGCTGAAACACCTCACCATCACCCATACCTACATAGCCATTGCGGCAGCATTTAATTTATTAATAAGCAAGCCAAAATCAACACCAAGCTGGATACTGGAAGGACAAACCCCCCTAATTCGCCAAAAGAAAGACACTATATATCCACAAAATTACATGTCAATAACGTGCCTATCCATAATCTACAAAAGCCTCACAATCATCTATAGCCAGCTTATAATACACCTGGAAAACAACAATGCTTTACCAGAAGAACAAAAGTGGTACCGAGAGGGACGTATGGTTGTAAAGAGAAACTTCTGGTAAATCGACCCATTGTAGAGGACTTGAAGAAGAGAATGACAAACCTGAATATGACTTGGGTTGATTATCAGAAAGCATTCGGCAGTGTTCCACACTCATGGATACTAGAATCTCTCCACACAAAGTAGCTCCAACGCTACTACAATATATCAAAGATGCAATAGCAAACTGGAAAACCAGTTTAACACAGAAAAATGAATCACGTTATTAAAACTTGCCCTATATCCATAAGAAGAGGAATTTTCCAAGGGGACTCGCTGTCACCTCTGTTTTCTGCCTTGCTATGATCCCGCTAACAAACTTGTTAAACGAAACCACTATGGGTTAGTGGCAAACAATAAACCATCTCCGATACATGGATGATTTTAAAATTTTCACTAAAAATACTATGGAACAGAGAAACACTTCAAAAATTGTCCATAGTTTCAGTAAGGACATCGGGATGAGCTTGGTGCTGGATAAATGTACTAAAGTGACACTGAGAAGAGGCAAATTAATCTGCCTGAAAACACTGCGCTCGACATAGACACAGAAATCAAAGAATTAGACCACAATC